>NC_060919.1:1827617-2127617 GCF_021234035.1 Daphnia pulicaria | reverse complement strand
ATGAGAATCCATCCACAATCTACGAGGAGTAAAAAATAAAACAAAAACACCTTTCACTCATCACGTTCTTGCAATTTTATATTTTTTTACATCTAGCTGCCATATCAATTGGAGGGGAACGAGAGGGAAAACTATAGACACGTATAACGGGACCTGGTGGTGCAGTTTTTGGAGCCAGTCGATTAAAGATCGATGATGGCTGAAATAACGTTCATTTATTATTCAAAACGGCAGCGATCCCGAAACCTTGGTTTCAACAAAGGTTGCCAGTTGATTATAAATATAGGCCTATATCATAGATAGATATAGTCCTTGAAATCCTGTTTTGTGTCCTTATAAACGTTCGAGTGTGATATGTTGGTTGAGTTTGACTTCAAGGCTTCTTACACGAGAGAAATAAAAGGCTAGTTTCCAACTGTATAATATATTTCACTATCACGGAGAGTTTGACAAGTTGCCAAAGAAGAGCCTGAAGGTTATATTGTGTAGGACTACTATAGGCCTGTCATTATTTCACTACACAGCACAATTTCATTCATATTATCTGCTCTGTCGCTGTATAGCCGCTATTTCCAGACTCGCCAATAATATAAAGGTCGTCAGCATAAATATAGGGTTCTAGGTCACAGGAGCTGAGTCTAATTACAGACGAGTGCCGGTACGACGCTGAATAAAGACAAGTCCAACACTTTCCCAGAGGAATCAAAACTATTTGATTGTTTTCGAGACGACGAAACGTCATGTTTTTGGACCATATCATTCTTCAATTGTCGCCCTTTTCTTTTTACTCTGGAAAGACAATTCTACCGTTTCAATTGCATTTCTTGACTTTTTTTTTTTCTCTTGATGGACTTCTACTTTTTTCCGTGTAGAATTCCAATTTTAACTTCAAAGGCTTTTGCATCTTTTTTAAAATTTCGTGCGAGTCTTTATTTAACAAAAAAAAAAAACCTGTTGGCCTTGTTGCGAAGAAGAAACGGAACTCTCGAGGCCAAACAAGAAAAAGAATATAGCTAGAGAGAAAACAACCAGAGAAAAAACAAGAAATATTTATACAGTGAACGACGACGTATATACGGGAGTGCTGCTAGGGGAGGGCAGAAAAAAAAAGAAATTAACCCAGCAGCAGACTCCTTTTGGCATTTTGCCTTTGGAACGCCGAGACTGCACGTCAATCAATGCATCAGCCGACTCTATTCTCGGAACTAGTGAGATTTTATATACGGAGAAAAAAAAACACCAAGGCAACTGCTGGCGGGAGAGAGAAAAAGAAACACGCGCAAGCACATAATCACGACCGTAGATGCTGATTGGCGGGCGCAGATTCTCGGCAGATACAATGCCAACTGACGGATATGCACCTGCCGGCTGTTATATTATCTTTACGGTGGCAACATCATCACATGATTAGAAACAAACAAAAAAACAAACGAAAATAAATATAAAAAAATAGATTCACCTCCAAAAATGAGCACGCGTTTATTTCCCGCAGCACATTCAGAGAAAAAAAAAATTATTCCAATCGAATGTTTGGTTGCCGTCTGAAAATAATTTGATTATATCAAATTTAAAATTATTATTATTATTTTGATTATATTTGTTATTTATTGTCTGTGGTGGATGGGCTTAATCAAAGTAATCGATAGTTAAGTATTGCTAATTAGACTATTAGTGTCGTCTGCTGTGATTTCCGTTTGCAAGCACCATAAAACAAGCATGAATGCATGAACAAGTTTCGAAAAAGACACCAATCAAAATTATAAGAATTCAAAGAAAACAGAACGATCACTTTTTTGGACGTAACGAAAATTAAATTACAAAAATGTTGTCATCGTTATCCGAAATTTGGTGTCGAAACTTTCCATGCTCTCCATGCTGTTTTTGGCGGGATAATACTCTGAATAAAAATGGGATGACTATGGGAGCTGAAATAGAAGAGTTGAACTTGTTCCAAGTTTTTGAATTTTTACTTTCTGTTAGCATTACTTATCCCCTTGATGATGCATGGCAGTTTGTTTGTGCTACAATGTAACCTTTTCCTCTGTGCAGGTATGAGACCTGAGCTATTCATCGTAACAGCATAGTTTTGCTTGTGCTGGACCTTCAGTCATATGATTTGACTGAAATGACCTCCTGCCGTCATCAACTATCACAGTGTCATATTGCTTTGGTAATAATTTTTCGTTACTTTTATTAACCTGCATGTGACCTGCCAGATTAATGATGCATGACTTGCATAAATGCAGTGTATTTAAAGACAATCTTCAATTCTCCTGTTTATTAACAATTAGGGTATACTTCTCGTTTACAAATTCTGTCTTATTTTCAACTTTCCCTTGATTGTTATTGTTTCTGAAAATATTTTTCGTAACTCATTGCTGAAATTTTGTATTTAGACAAGCAGCATCCCGTTTAATTGGAGAAACTACCCAGGATGTCGACCGAGTTCAGGATGTCTTCTTCTCCCCGTTTCTTTAAATGTCATCGTGTACGCCCATCTGAATATGGGGGTATTCACCAGGACTCCCTTTTTACCCTATCCCGTCTGGTGTAAGTCAACTCTTCAGTGGATGAGAGCGACTGTGGATGCCTGGCCGTATGTTCCCGGGCTTAAAGGTAGGACAAGTTCATTTCTATCGTTCCTTTCTGGCAATTCGGTGGTGTTGATTTTACATCGTTATGTAGTAACGGAGTACGATTATTCCTGGGCCATTGGCTGAAACTGTTTCATCTTGCTGTTTTTGTTTTTTCTCAGTCAGGGTTCATTAAATAGCTCACGTGTAGACCCACTGCAGATCAGGCCAGTTTTTGTAAAACTTTGTATGTGGCTAAACAATTAAATTCAGAAATAGTTGAACTTGAAGCAAAGTGCAACTTGAACAATTTGCCACCACACCGGCAGTTCCTGGTTGGGGTGGATCAGACCGTCAGCAGGTTAGGGGGAAATCTGTTTTTCCATTTTCTTCTTTCTTTTATTTTTTTTTTTGCTTGATCAATCAACCCCTAGAAGGAAGCCAACTCAAATAGTGACTCTACCAGTTGGAATAGTTGTTGATGTATGCCAAGACGATGTCGGTAAGAAATCCAAACATTTCCAGATTTCGCACGCAACTTGGAAAAGGAGGATCTAGTGGAATGAGGTCCTCTCTACATGACACACATTGTAGAGAGCTACGATTCAGTAGGGAAAGAAGTAACGGCAGATGAGTGAAAGTTGACGAGCAACTCGATGGGAGATTTCATCGGGCCATACGAATAATTAAATTCTGGTTTTGGTTCTTCTCTTTAGAAATAATAATGTGAGCCCTTATATTCATCTTTTCCCTTTTTCTCCAGAAATCAATGCAGCCTGATTTTGTTTCATTGTTTTATTCTTCTTCTGGTTGTTTGTCGAGATCGCCCCGTTACAGATAGTCAATTCAATCAGGTCTAGAAAGAAAACAAAACAAAAATGTAATGAGAAAACCTGTCTTTTAGCGTGTGCCCCGGAGAAAATTGCAAAGTTGCGTCAAGCATTTCTTCGTGTTGTTACCAACGGCCAATGCTCACGTGAACTTTGGTTGACAACAATTAGATTCAGATCTTTTTGTCCTTTTTACAGTACCGATGGCCCATATATCATTTGATTTCAGGAATAACTTTTCGCAATAACTCAATTTTTTTTGTTTTGTTTTTAATTGGATAAATCTGACCGCTTTCCATTCTTTGATTCGCGAATGTTGCAAAAAGACACACCAAAGAATTTAAGGGCGTGAATCATTCGCCACACATGGGTATAGACATCGCCAGTGCCATCGGACACATGTTAAGGATTCCCAATGACCAAATGGACCAAAGACGTTGATTGCCATCGACGGTTTTGCCGATGGTTGAAATTGATTGGCATTTTTTCGAGTGCCGTTTTCACTTTTTCTTTCTCCCCGATTGTTTTTTGTTCTCCACCGTCGTCGTCGTCGTCGTCGTCGGTTTGGCAAGAATCCAAAAGGAAATGAGTTCTCGTGTCCAGCGCGTGAGAGAGTTGAGACACACTGCTGCTGCTGGTGGCAGAGATATGACAAAAACAAAAGCAGCAAAGACAAAACAAATGGGGTAGACCAAAAAACATTCCGCCCAATCACAGTCGAGTTGCCATCAAGTGAAACTGCTGACCCAGTTTCAGTTTCAAGTTGCTGCTGGCCGTCAGCTCCTAGCGGTATTTGGCCAAGCCTGTTTTTATTTTATCTTTTGATTCGTGTAGATTTTTGTGTGTTGATTTATTCGGCGCTGTTGCATCGTATCAGGCGCCCGCATCACCACCAACTCTTGCTCTCATTTCAATGTTAACATTGACGCGATGCGAAGAAAATGTAGAAACAGATGGCCATTGGCTTTGAAATTCGGAAGAAAATAACTCTGCGGATAGACGCAACAGCTCGGCGGTCGGGTGCGCTTTCGTTTATTCCTGGACATCAACGAGCGAACACCAAATGTTGTTGGTTATTATTATTTTTTTTCCTACCGACAGACTCGCGACCACGGCCACCCGTGACAGTGAAAACGGGCGTCGAGGAAATTTTTGTTTAAATCCAACTGCCGTTTTCTCGTTCATTCATTCCCGCGCGGGGGCCTGGGAAAATGTTTCTTACCATTGTTTTCATTTTCTTTTCTCTTTTCACTCGGAAAATATATTTTTGGGTTGTTTTCTTTTCTTTTTCCCCCCATTTTTATACGACGCATATTTTTTCGCTGAGACTTTTCATAGGAAATGTCAAGGACGCATTGCGCACGCTCATTTCCTCCGAAACTTTCCATTTCAGAGCCGCTAGATTTTTTTCGGTTTTTTTTATCGTGTCGCTTTTTTTTTTGTTGTTATTTTGGCGTGAGCGTGATTCGTCTATTGCCGCTTCGTTCCTTTTTTTCCTGATCTTTTCCGTACTGTTTTTTTATTTTTTCTGTTAGTTGTGTTACCCATGAACTGCGCAGCGACGTGAAATCTTTTTTTTTCTTCTTCTCTACCGTTATTTTTATTGTCTAGCCACAACAGCAGAGAGTGTGTCACGACCGCACAATTGCTCAGGAAGTGTTACACGCAATGGGTATTTGTTTCGATTCCCCCCACTATTTCTTCTTCTTCTTCTTCCCCCAGCACCAGAGTTATTATACAACACGGATTCATTTTCTGCGTCTATTTGGCCAATTAGAATCTCTCTCTTTCGAATCTCATCGCCAAGGCCGAATTTGTGTATGAATTAAACGATAATCGGCCAACCGATAATTGATTGAACGCCGCCCAACTGAAAAAATTTTCAAAATTCCCAAAATTTTAAAAGTTAACGTCTTGATCCATCGCCATGACAACTTGTTCACACCACCATTTGCGTAGGCCTATACATCCTCCACTACAGCATAATAACAATCAATCTAATAGGGAATACCACAAGAGGAGATTTCTAGGAAACGCTTGGACCGATGGCCAATGCCGAGGGGAATTTCTTTTCACGCCTACACACACGCAGCACTTGTGGAGAGTGCGTGAATAAGAGAAACGCTTGTGTGTGTGTGTCTACGACAACAATGAGGCTCGTTTATTCGGAGAAACCCCATTTGGCACTGTGCTATGGGTCTTATTCCCTTTAGACTTACGGACGAGTGAGAGCTCTTTAACCGACACTTTAACTGAAGGGAAATTCATTTTTATTTTACTCTATGCCAAGATTTACGACGCTGGGACACTCCCCATAGTCTGTTGTATTCAATTCTATTGTTGCGGTTGTGTTGGATGGTTTGTTTGCTCTTGCTCTTGCTCAATCATTTAGTACTCTAACGACTTTAGAGCACGGAACGTTAGCGTCCACTTAACCGTACACACTCTAGAACAACGTGTACCCAAGGAAGTTGATATTGACCCAGACAAAATGATTCAATCAAAACCAGGAAGACGTTTTAACGGGAAAAACGTCACCAGTTTCAAGTCTTTATTTTTCTGGCAGGCCAAGTGACTAATGACTTCATCTCAGCAGAATGCCGCAATGTCTCTATCAGCGTGAGTCTTGTTTTTTTTTTTTTTTTTTTTGGCGATAGAAATAAATGACCGTGCTGCTGGCCGTGTAGAAAACTGAGGATTTCGACCCCAAAAAGTACATAGCCAAAGCGGCATTTAACAGGCTAGCGACAACTTTCTTTGAAGCGCAGAATAACACGGTGGCGCTTTACCTTTTTGTTTGACTGGCGATTGTCTGTTTTTTTTTTCCTCTCTAGACATGTTTGTCCTAGCTGTTGGTGTAAAAGGTTATATGGCGTTCAGGGTCTCGTGTGTGTCTATCTTTGGGCTACTGTCAGAGAGACGCGGCCGACAGCCACGGAAAAGTCTACATTGGAGATTTTCTATATTTTTTTTAGACTTGTTGTCCATTAACCAATTTAGAAGTCGGATTGAATTGCCCACCCCGTCCAAAAAAAAGGAGAAGCCAAGAAAAGAAAAAAACAAGCAAATAAAAGAGACAGAAGAAAAAGAGATGGGCCCGCTTCGGAGAATCCGATTTCTAATTTTGTGATACAACAACAACATAACAGCCCGTGTACGGCGGATGAACAGGGAACAGGTTTTGCCAGCATCGCATCGACTCGTCAAACTGTTTGAGACTGTGCTGCGTGCATACATATAGACGAGAGATTGGAATATATCTTTTGGCTTTTTGGGCTTCAACAGTTGCCAACCAACAAAACACAAATGCAATCTGGCTGAACGTATATATATACAGTCCGTTATTATATTCTCATATTCATGGCTGGCCGACCGATTTGCATAAAATAACAGCATATTCGGCGCTATTTTTTCCTTCTTTTTTGGGCCGTTTAGACATGTACAGTTTTCGTATAGTACGATGATGAGCCTACGGACAAGGTCGACGTAATATCCCGCCTCCGGTCTAGCAATCCGTCTCTTGATTATTATTTGAATTTCTTTAAAAAAAAAAGGCGGAAAAATACTCAAGGTAAATAGCGCGTCTTTATATCGACTGATGCTACTAGTGCTGTACAGTATCGTCCAAAAAAATCCGAACGCACCTCTTTTTCAAAAGCCCAGTTTAATGTATATTTTTTGTTTTTAGCTTTCAAGACTTCATATTATGTGTAGAATGAATTGTTTTACAAAGTTCATTTTTTAGGATTAAGAAAAAAATCTCGAAGAATTTTTAAAAAATAAAGAAAGAGACCATGGTGTTCGGATTTTTTTGGACGATACTGTACATGCTGATGACACACGCTGCTGCAGTATAATATTCCATTGCAGACTGACCTTCCCCAAACACATTTTTGGTTATTTATTCACGGAAAACTGTGTGCACTGCAGCTCATCTTTCTTTTTTTAGTGGCCAATAGTTTCAAGTCAAAAAGAGCCTTGGATCTACTGGCGTCTATAAAAATGGTTTGCACGTTTTTTAAATTTCTGAAAAATAAAAGACAACAAAAAGGTCATGAAGGACGAAAAAGCTGAGCGATAATCGTCGTCGTCCATCAGTCAAAAAAGCCTTGCGTTCACGTCAACCCCTCTTCGTTGTCTTTATTATGTCTCGTATTTCCTCCTGGCTGCTGATGCCACGGCGTCTAAATAGTCGACGACGGCGTGAGCGACAAGGATTCATGGGGTTGCCACTCAATCGCCGCACTCTTGTCTCTCTTGTCTGTTGTTGTTGTTGTTGTGTGGTATAGTTGTCTGGTTTTTCGGGAGAGAATGGAGATGAGAGAACACCATCATCCCGTCTTGTTGTTTTATTTTATTTTCTTCGGGAAAAAAAAGATAAAAGGTTCGGCACGATTTATGCGCCATTAAATGGTCAAATTGCTCTGTCGTGAGTTTTTCGGGAAACCGACCGCGCGTCGTTTTCTTATGGACTAGACGACCCATCGCATTTGAAAAGGAGAAAGTTTGACTGTACACCAAGATAGAGAGTCTGCAGCGTATGTAAATAGACTCTGTTACAGGAATAACAACCTCGATGGTTCTTTTATTTTTTGATTTAATGAGTGCACTATACAGATGGATCACCAGTTTTGTTGGGGGCGAAATTTCGGTTTTCCTCCTTACGCAACCCCCGTAGAATCTTTTTCTGTATTTTTAACGAATTGAAATTAATGGTGATTTAATTCGTTCATTTGGGCTGTGCGAAGTGGCAAATCGCTGCAGGAAAAATCTCTTTTGAATTTTATAATTCCCGCTGTCCTTGAATTTCTTATCTGGACCGCGCCCCATCAATTAAAAATCTCGATTGATTTTTCTATTCCGTTCGTGTGTCGACTAAATGTTTAATTCAAAAGTGTTGTCTACCTATCAATGATTATTCAAGATGAAGTACGGCACACACGCCAATGATATTCCGGCGCGATTGAAAGCCGGAAGTGAATTTACGAATTTTTGTGCGTTTTCCCACACACATTCACTTTTCCTTAGGAAATAAAAATGTTGCTATTTTGAGTTTGAAAATGGCACATAAATGCTGGTTTCAAGTGTACAGCAGAGTAGTATTCTTCATCGGTAGGAGGACCCGCTTGTTTTCTTTTTATGGCCGTACCTTGTTGAAATTGACGGGCGCCTCCTTGTTTCTTCATGGTGCGGTTATCCAGATATTTTTTTTCCCCAAGTGCCTCGTCTTTTTTATTCATTGCGATGGGCAAAGTAGCTAGGAAACACACGCCCCTTGTACTGTACACGTGTAGTAGTAGTATAGAGTCCGTCTTTTCTTTTAATAGGCTCATATAGTCAATTTTGGAGAGCAACTATAGACGGTCTAAGATAGGCCTGACAAAGAGTTTTTGTTTTAAGTTTTAACGTTGATCGTCATAAATCTTTTGGGGCTTTTATTCCAAGGGCCACATAAAACCAGCCCATGGGCTGTTAGACAGGAGCCGGTCTTTTTTCTATTTGTGATTCTTTCACTTGTTGAATCTAGCCTTTTTTAAAAACCCCAAATTCAAATCCGTTTGTGTGGGTATTCGTGCAGTTATGGCGATATAGTCGTTGGGTCTCACTTTGGCTGGCCCATTTCCCCCCTCGTCAGTTCCTGGAATAATGGCACCACATACACAAGAGAAATTGTTGCTGTCTATCATGCACTCAAACTTCTTAGCTTCATTTTTCCAAGTGTACATCAGCCAAGTTTATCCTCGAGCGATGTAAGTATAGTGACGTATTTTGGCACATTTCGATTCTTTTTCTGATGGAAATGGCGACGATTCTTCTTCCCGTCTCGGGCGATTGGCCATTCAAAAGGCGGGGGCTATAGCCTGGCATTTAACTGCAGCAGCACTTGTTGGAAAATAGAAATTGAGCTAGGGGGATATTTTGATGGAGGACGAGCGTTTAAGACACCTAAAACATGCCCGGCATTTTCCTTTTTTATTTTATTTTTTATGAATGGTTCATCTTGTGCGTTAAACGACTTGAGTGCTAAATCAAGTCTTTTTTTTTTCGCCAAACTTTTACGGTGGACCCGGCACATAATGATGGCCGGGAATTTAATAGTCGGTGTGCCGGGCTGATGGCCTCGAAATCGTTTATATACCAACAAGTCATTTATGCGTTACACTGGCCGTTCTCTCTCTAAATATACAATCGTTGGTTGGTTGGTTGGTTTGTGTCGCTGTGCATTTTTAGACTGGCTACCTGCCACACTATGTCTATATAATAATCATCATCCGGCGAACAGTTAGAATCCAGTTCTCTCTGCTGTGTGTGCGTATGGCACTCCTCGCGCCATCAATATCCTCACGGCAGCAGCAGCCACGGTTGTCGTGCTGAAACTGGGGGGTACCCAACATTTCAGTCGAGGGATTTTGGCGACTTGTTCGTAGAAAAAATAGCGGAAAGACCTTGGTGGCTCAAGGATTTTTCGTCCATATCTGTTGCATGAATCTTTTTTTTTGTTTTTCCAGCTATACAAGTCGAAAGGGTCTCTCACAAAAATAAAAAATTAAAGTGGTTACGAAACATATCCTGCTATAGCCAATCGACGGTTATATATACCCACTTAAAACAAGAAAATATCTATAAAATGATGATGTTACGTTGGATGACGTTAACATGTCTCTAGGCGCTATCCATCTAAGTGTAGATTGCGTCATCCAGTGTTATATCCAATAAGAAAATCAGTCATCTGGAAATGTGAGATTTGAAACAAAATAACAAAATGTTGAGACTAAGAAAACATTTCTGCGTTGTGACCCATTTGGCTTGGCGATTTTTCAATTAGAGATTTGGAGGGGGAGAGAAAAAAATAAAATCAAAGGCGAACGTGACGAAACTACTCGAGTGCTACGGCAGCCGTGTCTCACGACTCTCTGATTAGAAATCCATACGGATAGATAGCCATTTTTTCTCGAATAAATCTTAGGTAGCAGCAGCTTGTTGGAAATTCCACCTGTAAGTAATCGTTATCACTGGCTGTGTGTATAGCGGTCGATTATTCTGTACAGAGTCCAATTTGTTTGAAGAAAGGCGGCTCGCCGGCGCTTTTAAACAATCAAACAAACAGAGAAAAATAGCAGCAGCTCAACCTTTTTGATCGAAGGTTTTCATTATAAATTCAAAGTTTTTTTTGTTTTGTTGGTTTACCCCATTACGAAAGGCGGTTGGCACTTGTTTTAATGATCTAAACAGGGCAAGAAAATATGCCCTGGGTTAGGTTGATTGCATGGTCGATTACGAGTGCAGAAACGGGTCATGGACGATAAGAATATAAAGATGGCTGAGTTTTCCATACCTCCTGGGTGGTAAAACCGGATATACATTTTTTTTTCTGGTCTACCACACGCTGTAGATCTATAGATACGATGGTAATTTAATATCGTTTGTTTATTATTTGTTTCTTATCTGTTGAAATTCTTGATTTTGCGCTGGGGCGTTTTGTTGGAGGGGGTTGCAACCATTTCGGAAGTAGGTTCGATTTCCAACTCTTTTAAACGTTTAAAATGAATGATTTTAGTT
This sequence comes from Daphnia pulicaria, assembly GCF_021234035.1. Classification (NCBI taxonomy): domain Eukaryota; kingdom Metazoa; phylum Arthropoda; class Branchiopoda; order Diplostraca; family Daphniidae; genus Daphnia; species Daphnia pulicaria. The sequence continues at coordinate 2,116,654 of NC_060919.1, read as the reverse complement.
TTTTTTTCTTTTTTTGATGATGGTCATTTGTAAAAGTTGGAAATCGCCGCCAACGACGAGGCGGTTCTCACCCCAGCAGTCAGTCAGCCAGTCAGCATTGGCGTTAATTATTTGCAACTCAATTGGTGTTATTCCAACTTTTTCACCCCGAGGGACGTGTCTTTGATTTATACTGCAAATGTTTTTCTAAAGAAAAACAGAAAAATGAATTCCAGCTGTTTCGTGATGTTCACGTGATCGTGGTGTGAAGAAAACAGACTCGTTTTTCTCTCTCTCCAAATATCTCCTCTTTATGGCCTGTATTTGTCTTATTCAGCGTGTCAATCCCGCTGTAATGATTATAGCAGATATTTCCCATTATGCAGACACAAGGTCTCGTACGTACACACATCTGGTGTAAGTCTAATCATGTTTCCCCTTCATCCATTTTCTTCTTTCTCAGCGCAGCAACAGATTGTCGATGGAACCTTCTTCTTCTTATCAAGTCAGACTAGGCACAACATCACGACCTGTCCCACTGGGCATTTGCTGGGAATTCTACGTCGTAAAAAAAGGAAGAATAGTCCAAGGGCTGATGTAATAGACGTGTGAATTTCGTATGTAGTTGCATCTGCAATCACGCTTTTGTATCACATGCCCAAGTTATTTTCATCAAGTTTTCATAATTAGATCGTCCAAGGAGTGGCTATGTATTACAGTCAGTCCCGTGTGTGTGTTACCTGGTGGAAGGTCTCATTGACCCAGTCCGGCTGCTCATTTGCCTGGAAGAAAAAAAAAAGGGTTTGGCAAACTCTTTAACAATTCAAATATCTATTTGTGTTGTTGTTTCAAAAAGAAATTGTTTATTTTCTAGGAAATTGTTCGATAGCGGCCGCACATTTCTTGTTAGACACACAACAAAAAAAACCACCGTGTAACGATATGTAATGAATCAAAGTAGGTACGCGGTTTCGCCTCAAACCGGATTAAATCGAGACTTTCTAGGGCTCCGCATACGTATAAAATGTGTATAGGGTGGGTTGTTTTACGGAAGAAAAGAAAAGAAAAAAAACTTTCTCGTGCTGTGTACACCGGTATGTTTCTTTTTCATTTGATAATAACAATAAGTGCACATGCGCCAGCGTCGCCCTGTCTGGGCTGGTTTTTTTCTTTTTTTTCCAAACTGAAGCCCCGCGTGCCGAATCGCCCAGCCATTTTCCTTTATTTTTTTTTTAAAAAGCTCCGTGTTTAGGTATTAGAGGCATGTTAGTACCGTGCAGCCCGCATCGTCTTTTTCTTTTCTTTTTAGCCGACAATTCTTTCCGCTTGTATAAGGAACCGTACGATTATTTCTAAGCTGAACCCCATCACAAGAGGAGGAGGAACAGCCCGATAATAATTTGTCGAATAAAAGTAACCGTGCTGTTTTTTGGTTGCCAGCCTGCAGGCAATTTTGATTAGGCAGATTGGCTTTTTGATTCAGGTTCATCGACTGTAGTAGATATGGCTATCATTTTTCATGACTCTTTATTTTTTATTCTGGCTGCGGATGAGAAGAAAAATAGACTCGCCATCCGACGGTGAATGAAACTTCTTTTGGCTCATCAATTTCTTCCTTATGCCATGAACGAACTCATAAGAGTCACTTTCTCTCGTTATAATAGATATTTATTTACACACACATACACTTGTGTAAAACGCTGGAATTATGTTTGACGACTCCATTTGATAATATGTAAAACTGGCTTTCAAACTTTCTGAAGTGCTTAGTAGGACAAGAAGCAACTGCTTATATGGGTATATAGTATAGCTTATATACAGTCGCTCCTCAGCTGTGTGCAGCTGTATATATAATGCTACACACAATGGGCTTTTTTCGCAGAAACAAAACTTGGAAAGTTCATTTTTACTGCACTGCTGTGCTCGGCGAAAAAAACTCATTTGCCGAGTCCGGCAGAATGTCTTTCAAGTCTTGTTTTAATATTTTAAAAACAACATTTGAATGGAGCTGTTGTTGTAATAAATTGCCAGTGGCACCGCCAATATAGGTAGCTAAATGACGTCAGTGCGGTGACTATCCTTGACGAGTTGACCCATTGAACCCTGTCCCAAAAGAATACTGGAAAAAAAGCCGAGATGATGTCAATCATCACTTGATCATTCGTTTTCAAGGATTTGCACTTGCCATTTCGAGAAATGTATAACGGTGATTTTCCCACTAGCTGTATACGGTTTTTCCTAGCTACAAAACCACTTTCTATGTATATCAACTCCCGTCTTCCTCGAGGGCATCTTTTTGTTTTTCTTCTTCTCTGGGAAACTCGTCCATCAGCACAGCACGAGGTTTAACTTTATTTTGTTTTCAGTTCAACCTCTCTTATGATACGCTGTTTGTTTCGGTTGACAGACAAAAACAATGCCTCTGCTGTTTGGTGTTCACCTTGACAATATTTTTGTTGGTTTTTATGACTTTTAACTTTAACACAAGTCTTCAAACTGACCTAGAGAACAATAACTTTGACAAAGTCACCCAACGGTAGGGATGTATAGCGGCCATCTATCAGACTTGCAGGTCAAAACAGCCTATAGACCCGACAACATACACAGTCTGTGTGTTCACTTGTCCATCCATCCGACAGACGGTTTTCCCTGACCTATTTGGATGGAATTTGTCATTTGATTTTTTACCTTTGGCTGCCTAGCAACTTGTGCCCGCCATCTCGAAAAAAGGCAAGATGCAAATGGGATGAATGAGATTTAACCCGGTATATGTAGACGAGCAGTAAAGATTTGAGATTGGGATAAATCCCGGCACCCGGATTTGACCGGCGGACAAGAGAAGAAATGAAAAGCGACGGGTGCGATCAACCGAGGACGGATGCCTGCCCTTATTGATTTGCTAATCACATTTCTAAAAGTAGGCTATATGTATATGATAGCTGACGACGTTATATTAGGGCTTGACCAATCAGAAATCCATGTCACATTTGATATTTTTCTCCATGGCGTAGCTGGCGGAGATGTCGTAAACCAATGGGACGAAAAACAAAAATACAAAAAGAGCCTGCTGTGCCAGCAGCATTTGTGCCTAACTTTCCATCGACTTTTTCAACCTGTCCAACAGGTTTACTCTATGTCGAAGCTTGTATGTGTACAACGAAAACAACATCCAAGCCGTCAACGACCCCCTTTTGGCTGAGCTGCTGTTTCGTCATCGAATTAAAACGTCGCCCTCGCCTAAATGCTTGATGGAATATCACTGAATTTTTCAACAGACCATCTCTCTCTCTCTCTATCCCTTGGTTGTGATTATGCAAAGATAGGCGCGCTATAAATAAACCACCATTTTTATTTTCTAGTGGGGGTGGTGGGCTTGTGCGCTTATATGGATGTTGACCGTTACATCAGGAATGCGCAACATAATGGAAAAAAAAGGAACTTTTGCGCTGATCATTTTGACGGGCCAGAAGTCGGTGGAACATCCAGCGAACAACAACAATGCGCTCGCGCCCAGCTCTTATAAGTCAATTAACTTTCCCCTCATCACCAATTTGGCACTGGCTGTGTGTGTGTGTGCATATATGCGCGCTGCATAGATGTGCGCCATGGATAGAATATAACCACCGGTTTCTGCTGACGCAAAAAAGGGAAACGCGAGGGTTCACCTGTATAATTACACCTTGTCACGTTAGTTTTTTTTTAGTTTTTTTAATTTTGGAAAAACATTTTCGCATTTTCCCAGTTTTTCTCATTAAAAAAAAAAATATCTTTTTGATGATGTTCTAATTTTACGGCTAATAGAGTGCGCTGCTTGGCAACGGTATTTTCGTATCTACGCATGGAGAGAATTCCTGCGATGCCAGCAACCGTGAAGAGTGGCTGGCTGGCTGGCTGATGACTCGAAGCGAAACGCTGGGTAACTGGGTTCAGGGAAAGTGGTCCATTTATTTCCCATGGCCTCGAGCTAGACGTGTATACACTAGCCTACTTACGAATTAGACGCGTTATTTTGTTTCAAACGCTACTATATTACCTGTGTGACACAAGCCACTAGCTCGCTAGATGCGCTTAGAGAATTTTTAAGTTACCGGTTATGTCAGGTATATAATATACATTTGCCGACTGTTATCGATGATTGAGGCAATCAAGCCAGAGGTTTATTCTCAGTATAGAAATGGGTAATTTTTGATTTGGCGACTCTGTATTATTTTTTATTTTTGAGATATAATATTCCTTTTGGGTAAAAGATTGCTATGCAATGAGCAACTACATACAAGAGTTGGTGTGCCAGCAATCGGCGATATTCTAAGAATCGGGAGTGTTTGATAGAATGAAAGAAAGAAAAGAATAAAAAAATCCAGCTGTCTTGGACGTTTCATGTCATCATGTTGTAGGTAGAGAAAGTTGATGATTTATTACGCGACTTATTCGTTCGTCAACCGGTTTTTTTTTTTTCGTTTTCTTCCCGCTGGGCTACAAGTCTCCCGACACGCTATAAAAATCGCAAAGGTGTATGTCTATTTACGCCCGTAATGATACTACTCGCAGCAACCAATGTATATGCTCCCAGCATACTTAAACAGCCCCAAAGAAAACGACAATGGTTGCCGACGACGACGACTTTCGGGGTAGGAACTTTGAAAAGACCGATGGGGGTGGAGCAGGGAATATTCTTTGTGAGCTAACCGATGATTCCAATTTGGCCGTCAGGTGACGGTTTTTTATTTTCTTATTTTTCTGTGTTATCTAGTGGGGGTAAGGTAGCATTTTATGATCGCCAATGAGCGATGTGGCGTTTTATAAATAGGTCAGATAATGCGCGACACATTTTCCATTTTTGTTTCAGTCTGTACTTTTGCGATCAATTAGAAATTTTTCTATTCGTAATTGTTGCAGATTTTGAAAAATTCTCTTGTTATTCTAAAGATTAAAGTGGACAGGATAACGTATTAAATCCAGTCACATGGGCGGTCACGGATCATCCTTCATATTTTTTCTCTTTAACTTTCATGGGTTCACTAATTTAAAAAAAAATTGTTTTTTATTTTATTTTTATTTTTTGGCTTAGAGGGAGACGGTAGGAAGCTGGAGAATAGTAATTAAACTAATTAGAACTCGCACATTGCGAGACGCAAGAGGCAAGAAAAATGAGCCGTGAAGACGAATGGCGAAATTAAATATTCATGATTTTATGTGTTCCTGGAAGAGTTGGTCTTGAAGCGATGGCATACTTGAGATTGTTGGCTGCACAACTTTACTTTCATAAAAGCTCATAAAATGTTTTCTTACTCTTTGATTTTAATATGAAATAAATAATAATGAGGGAATCATATGTTGAATATTAAATATCTTTTTAATAAATCGCAGGTTTTAATTGGTTCGAATTAATAGCCTAATATTTATTTCACACATTTTCAGAAGTTTATTTTTCTTAATCACCTTATGCACTAGTTGGAATACAAATTGCAGTTTAAAGTGCGATAACCGCAACTTCTTAAATTTCAACATTCAAAATAGCCTATTCGTTCTTAATTCTTCGGTAGATAATTTCTTTCAATTAGCTTGGACTAGTGTATACAACTTTCAAACTAAAATACTATGTTTCTATTTCTATTCTCTCGCACTGTCCATTTCAAAGCTCAATGAAGTACAGTACGATCAAGGAGTGGTGTACTATCCCGGTCATCAGCTTCTTTATTCCGCCACCAGCGGCCACCATGAGAAAGGGAAACCCGTTTAGAATTTCAAATTGCTGTGCTTTTTTATTTTTACCGTTTCGCCATCTCTTGTTTAGACAAATCTATGTTATACATGTATAGCAATTCGTACTAGTGATAGAACTCAATTATAGTAAAAGGAGTTAGTGGACGGACATTGTCCGAACATTGTCCCCCCACAAGACATCGCCTTAAGTACCAATCTAGTTGTTATAACTTTCTCGATTTCGTAGAATTGTTTGATTTTGAATCCAGTTACAAGTGGCAATACATATTCCGATCGAATCAGATCAACTAGTACAAAAAGAGGTTTCCCAGTTTCTGCTTTGTTTCAGAGGGTGATTATATACGTGGCCAGGCATTACGGTGATTTCGTACTTATTAAGATTCAAAACATTCCGAATCACTTCTCACGGGGCGTTATGAAAAATACCACATTATTCCGCGTCTGAAAGTTACACAAATAGACGTCCTGATTTGCAAATTCCAATAAATCTAGAAAGGCAAGAAAAAATAATAATATTAACAATAATAGGGAATTCATACTGAAATCAAATTTGAGATTTGAGCATTGAGATGTGCAATCAGGGTTACATTTGAGGAGGAATAAAAAGCTAAATGAAAAAATGTTGGAGACCAATCAAACTATTTCCTGTTAAAAGCTTATTAAAGGGATTGCCCAACAAACAAATTTGATCAGTTTTTTTAAGGTCATTAAATTTCCATGCCATTTCGATTTTTTAGGGTTTTTGTTAAAGAAAAATGCGTTGACGAACTGATGGTTGCGTAAACTTATCTAATAAAACAAAAGAACGCGCTCTGGCGCGATTTATAGCAGACGATAGACTTGAAGACCTTTTCAGTTGTGTGACGTTGTCGATTGAAAGAAGAAACGATTACTTGTTTTATTGAAGCCGGCCAATATTTAGAGCTACATCCTCTTGAATAGGTTTTTCTAGTACGTTGAAGCAGAATTTTTAAAACTGAAAACCATGGAGTCAAAGAAAAAGGAGAAAGAAAAAGAGAAAGACAAGGAGAAAGACAAAGATGTCATCGTTTATGAAAGGGAAATGGAAATGTCTTCAGCTAGTCGGGGTGTTTGGTTGGTGAAAGTACCAAAATACATTTCAAGTCGATGGGATAAATGCCCTGGAAATATCACAGCTGGACAACTGAATATTACTAGGTATGCATCAATTGGTTTATGTTAACAAATCCACGAATCCTTTATTAACTCATTACAACTCTTGTTCAGGGTGCAAGGACAAAAGTCTCAAGTCAAACTTATTCTGTCGGAAGCTATTATGTGTCTCCAGGAAAAAGGAGAGGAACCTATTCCAAAAGAGCATGGATTGATTGTTTCACACATTACTTCACAAACATTGGGTGTATTTTCTCAACAAACCAGTATGTACTACTTGACAGTTATGGGGAAGATATTTATTTTAGGCCTGAGCTTAAAGCATGATATTTAAAGTGGCATGCATGCAATTAATCAATTTAATATTGACATTTTTGTATTGTTTCCCCAGCTCCAGCCACGGCAAACTCACCTATGGAAACTGAGAAGATCATATTTGAAGGCAAAGTTGCCCAGAAGCTTGAATGTAGACCAACAGGTGAGACCAACGAAATAAAGTTCCTACGCTTGAAATTGAGCATTAATTATTTTTCTTTTCATCAGCAAACGCAAGTTATATGAAACTCAAAAGGGATTCTTTGATTAAAGCTGCCCAACCTACAAGAATTGTGAAGCAATTGGATCGAGTGGTTCAAAGTTACAAACCCATCTCTGACCACAAGCATAATGTAAATAGCAATCTTTGTCTATTTTTGGTACACCATTTTAACCTTTTATCCCTGATTACAGAAAGAATTCGACGAAAAGAAGAAAGCTGAGGGTAAGAAGGCCAGAGATGATAAGGGCAAAGTTATGGACATGCTGTTTGCAGCTTTTGAAAAGCATCAGTACTACAACATCAAGGATTTGGTAAAACTCACCAACCAACCTGTGGTAAGAAAAAGTTGTTTTCAAACAAGCATTTGCACTTTTAAAACACTCTGCTTTTATAGACCTACCTCAAGGAAATTTTGAAGGATGTTTGTGTATACAATTTGAAGAATCCTCACAAAAACATGTGGGAACTGAAACCGGAATACCGCCACTACAAAGATGAAGACAAGGACTAATAAGTAAACAGTCCATTAACTTTCTAATAAAGCTGTGATTTTCAGAAAACTACTAAACAGCTCTTGGATGCACATAACTTCAGATAACTCAAATAGGTTTCAACTGCCCTTGAAATTGTTCGATAAAATGTTCACTTAGGCTACAATTTTCCCTTCGTCTAAAAATTCCTGTGCTAACAAGCGTGTGGTCCAATACATCGATGCGAACTTGAAAATTTTACCAATATAATACATCCCAACCAAATCAGGAAGAAATGATTTCATGAGCGAGTTTAGCGTGAAGAAATTGTTATCGAGAACCATTTAGGCAGAAACTTTAATAACAAGTACTTTATTATTTAGACAGCTTTTCATGGTACCCTGCTTACACTATATGATCTCGGCCAAAAGCTGTAATCTTTTAGAATAACAGCTTTTTTCATGATTGCTATGAGACTGACTTTCTTTCATTCTACCAACAATTTAAATCTGAATATAGTTATCTGCATATTGACTTTTTAAATTTTTACTACTTGAAATTGCCAGAGTAATTTTAAAAATTGTTTATTTGTCAATGAAGATACTGTAAAATACACAACAGATATATTTCATCAGGAAATCTGCAACTTCAGGTGGCGATGAGGGTTCCTGTAAAACAACAGAATGAGAATAAGCATTTCACATCATGGAAAAACCGTTTGAAGCACACATCAGCAAATTATCCTCAGTGCCCTCAACATCAATTATCTTATGTTACTACTAACAAATGTTTTAATTCGGTTCAATCCATGTGTTCCAAATAAGGAGACAACGGTAGATCAGAATAAATTTTAATTTAGCATGTCCGCTTGGCCACTATAAGCTAAGTAGAGCTAGTGTGGTTCAAAGGAATGCAAAATTCAATTTTAGTTGTAAGAATTAAATTATATATTTACCGAAACAAATTCCAAACTGGCTGGCAGCAATCAAACCAGGTGGGGGAGCTTCACATGCTTCGAATGGCGGTTTACAGTCCTACTTATAACATTTGATTTCGTCCAACGCTGTTGAATTTCGGACTTCCTGTCGGAGTTGACAGATGGAAAATCTACAATTAAACTTTTGAAATCTTTTAAACAAATATGAACCAATTAAACTTGTTTAGAATTTATTATTTCTATAATGATAGTTGAAAAAATTTTAAAAAGTAAACTGAAATAAATTATGTTGTGGGAAGATGAATTCCGAAAGAGGGGGTTGAGAAGGAGGCAATGCTGGGCTTGTCAACTTCGTCTACAGAAAAAGTTCTGTGTATTCCTTCTTCCTCTCGTAGACCGGTCTAAAAATACGTGAAATGGCTACGGCTCAGATCTCGAAAAAACGAAAGGCAAGTAATTCTTTCGACACGTGAATCTTTTTCATCTTGTTCTGACATATTCATCATTTGAATATTGAAGTGTTATTGATGAAATAGAATAGTTTAATACCAGGATGCGATAGATTTTGGTGGATAAGAATTCGTCTTGGCTTGACATGTTTCTATTGTCAGTGTGCTTGAGTTTACCTAATTTTCTTATAATTTTCTATTACAGTTTGTGGCGGGAGGTGTCTTCAAGGCTGAATTGAACGCCTTCTTGACCCGTGAATTGGCCGAAGATGGTTATTCTGGTGTTGAGGTAATTCTTGTGAAATTATTTTGTTACTGTGTAGATATCTAAAACCCATTTTCCTATTAGGTGCGCCTTGCCCCCACTCGCACAGAAATCATCATTCTGGCTACACGTACCCAGAATGTTTTGGGTGAGAAGGGCCGTCGCATTCGCGAGTTGACATCTGTTGTCCAAAAGAGATTTGGCTTCCAAGAGGGAACTGTTGAGCTCTATGCTGAGAAGGTTGCTACCCGTGGCTTGTGTGCTATTGCCCAAGCCGAGTCCCTTCGTTACAAACTCATTGGTGGTTTGGCTGTTCGCAGGTAAGCTAATCCAACAGGCTGACATTCAAATAGTGCATCTCTGACGTAATGTGTTGTTACACAGAGCTTGTTATGGTGTTCTCCGTTTCATCATGGAGTCTGGAGCCAAGGGTTGTGAAGTTGTTGTATCTGGCAAACTTCGAGGTCAGCGAGCCAAGAGCATGAAGTTCGTCGATGGTCTGATGATCCACAGTGGAGAACCCACCAACGTCTACGTCGACACTGCCGTCAGACACGTCTTGCTTCGCCAGGGTAATTTATTGTGCATCATATTGACTTGTGAGTAATCTTTCTAATCATCTTTTGTTATTATAGGAGTACTTGGTATTAAGGTTAAGATCATGTTGCCGTGGGATCCCAACAACAAGAACGGACCCAAGAGACCTTTGCCAGACAATGTTTCCATCCTGGAACCCAAAGATGAGACACACATCGCAGAGGAACTTAAAGCAGCCAAGATGTCCGACATCGCAGCAGCACCTCCCACCCAAGCTGCTGCCTAAGGAGTGTTTCGTCTATTTACTGGGCTGGTGTCGATTAACTACCGTAGTTTCCAATATGAAACGAGAGTTAAATACATGCTTTGCCTGGTCAAGGTTGTGTTTCATTTATTATCCTACACCCTAATTTTTATGTTCAAATTCTGGTTCAAATTAAACTTACCAATTAATTTAGGTAATGAAGCAAGTCCAAGAATTAATGTGTAAAAAAGTCTTAGTAAATTAGAGTAAGGTCTGCGTGAGAAACAAGGTTTTCCAACTACCGCTGTCGGCGTGAACGACTTATTTTAGTAAGTGGTTCTGCAATTGAACGTGTCGGTTGCTGAAAATAGTTCTCGTAGAATAATTGTGCACTACATGCCGACAGTGAACTTCAAAATACGGTTCAATGCAGAGCTGCTGCAGTTTGTTAATTTATAATTGTTTTATTGTTATCCATCTCATGAAGAAAAGTTAAAGTGAAATGTTACCGATATTGTCGATGTTGTGGTTGCTCGTGTTACTGGAAAGGTAAGAACTTTTCTTTGATTTTCTTAATCTAGTGTATTTAAGAGCTTACGTGAGCATTGACATTTAAGCATTTTCCTGGTGATTCAAGATGAAAGCTAGACATTACTTGATACAATGGGTCGTTAGACAACTTTTAATCCGGGGGTTTCACTAGTGAAGCATTGAACTAAGCATGTGGTCTTGTTCTGAAATTATTACTCAACAAAAAAGTAATAAGCATGTCGTGGCGTGATCACGTGATGGCTAGAATGTTGCTCAAGTTGGTTTGATACTGCTTGTTTTTCCCTAGTCAGATATCTGATCTGCAGAGCTCCCCAAGCTATAAAGAACTGGCAAGACTAGTGGGCTCTTGGCCAGTGAAAGTTCTTTCTTTTCAACCTGTCTCCCACTACCAAGTTTCTTTTTCGTGTTTTTGATGCCAAAAACGTTAAACAGCAACTTCGTGAATCTGGACCCTAATGCATTAATTCGCAGACGAATATTAAAAGAAACTACAAGGAATGTTTTAGATGACATGGCCATTTTTTGGCTCGTGAATTTAGACGCGGCTGTGAAATCGAGCAAATGCAACAAATTGTATTTGAATATTGAAAGAAACTGAACGAATGTTGGGTGACAGAGCACTTTTTTTTTGGTTCGTGACAGAAGAAAAATTATTTGAGATGCACGGTTCTATTGTTGTTGCTAACCAAACTTCCACGGAAAAAATATCTCGATTATAAAATGAGAACATGAGAAATAAGATGTTATGTCATGTCTGTAATGAATGTAAGTTTTCCTGGCTAGAGACTTGGTCGTATTGACATAGAACAACTAATAGTACCGACAACGTGCCAAGAATAAAATGTGGGGCATAATTTAAAGGTGGAACGAAGGGTATTCGTAGCGTATAAAAACTAATCGCCATTTTCTTACATATTAAATTGGAGTGAGCATTGAAAATCGGTTGAATGCATTCCAATTTTATTTTGCCAGAACTCGGTTCCTTTTGTTTAAAAGTCACTTGGTGTAATAATTGACCTACATAATCATAATAGTCTGGTGGCCATATCAAATCAGACATTTGATTTATTGCTTACCGATTCAAGAGATTATTTGTAGTTGCTTATCGCATTTTATTATCTCAACTCGCTTTTTACAGAATAATTGAAGTTATTTCGTCAAAAAGTTGCTTAAAAGTTTTTCTCACCTGATTCTATTTTAACTATATTTTAATGTCAAACACGTTTCGATGAAGATTAGTAGCCATGAAACGTCAGTTGACTAGTCGGTTAAAGTAACTTTGAGACGCACGTGGTTTTTTAACGATAAGATATTTCCGTCAATATTTATTTTCACACTCATATCAGGTGTGGGCCAACGGGCCAAGGTCTCCTGATTGCCAAGTCTGTCTAGGTAAATGTGGTTATAAGTTAAGAAGACGTCGTAGTTTCATATATCTTCGTTCACACATAAATTTCGTGTCGTTGAAAAAACAACAAGAGAAATTAATTTTCTAAACACTTTTTCATTAATGGTTTAGACAATTCAAGATTGGGTGTATTATATGTAGTAACTATGGCGACACACAGCACACTAAATATTTCAAAATGGAAAAGCCCTGGTTATTTTTTGCCGCCATTTCGAGTGTGGGTAGTAGTAGCCAGGGCAACGCATTTAGCTTTCGGCTGTGTGTAGCCCAGAAATGTCTGCACGCATGCGCGGCCCTCCTTTTCTATATTCCCCCCTCTAGCTGGTGCTGGCTGGCTGGCTGACTAGAGTCTTATCGTAAATACAACGTTGGAGAACATGACGTCGAACGGACGAGTGTATTTCTTTCGCTTCGTCATTTTCTCCATTTTATTATTAATCAAGTCGAGTGTAATTGGTGCCGGTCAAGTGCCTGCTGCTGATGGTGATATTCAGTGTTTGTACAAGGAGCCGATTGAAGCCCATTTACACGAGGACGGCCATGGGATATTTCGGATTAAATTGTGCGCTTGTGGTGGTGTCGACGACCTCAACGTGGCCGTCGTGGCCAAATCAGAGGCACTGTGTCACTCGACGGCCGGCATACAGCACCTACAATGGGATCGGAATGCAACTATTGATCGGCGCTGTTTGATGACGAAACCGTCAACTTTTGATCCACCACTCGTCGTCGGCGACAGTTTGGTTCTCTGTCAACCCAAACGAAATGGATTCCCTCTCATTCTGCCTTATGTGTAACCGTTTTATCATCATCTTTTTCTCTGGATAATTATTACTATTTTTTTAAACAAATAACGTCGTTATCTTTAATTAATCCAACGGATTAGAGGCGTCGGTTTTTGTTTTCATTTTTCCGTCTGTAAACAGCTGACAAAACAAATAAGAAACTCCGCCTTTTAGATTGTACAAAACACGGTCGTATTACTTGGCTCCTGACTATACTTGTGTGTGTAAAGAGACTGTGGCTGTTCCAAAACAAAAGAGCTGCTGCTGCTGCTGCTGCTACAAACTGAGTCCCCAGTCACGCGCATGCGCCAAGCAGAAAACAGTAGCAGGGGGTTTGGGTGTGTAAAAGCTAACGGATCGTACGTTTGTGACGTCAACACTGCGGTTCCTCATGGAAGTCACGTGATGAACGTTGTTGAAGGCAGCGACTTGCCCGGGGTATCGTTTCATCACGCTGCGGTATTTTTGGGGACAGGTTTATTCCAACCCAAAATCTTTTTTATTAATAGATGGAATTCGTAGAAATTTATAGCAAAAATAATAATATTAAATTTGTCTTATTAAAAATTGTTTTGTTTGTTTGTGTATTAACAGCAACCGCGGGATTCGATCGACTAACGAGAGCGCCTCGGCTATTGTTGACTTCCGCCCCGCTGTAATAACAGGCCTCCGCGTGGAAGAGGTCGATAAAGGAGTGAGCTACGAAGATGGAGTTTCGGTTGTCTTGGCCGGAGCAACTGTAAGCTCGTCATTTTATTGGCTTCTTCTTTTCGTCAACATGACAACTTATACAAGTGCATCATTGATCAAACGAATAATCCAACAACTCGCCTTGGATATATTCCATAATAATTTGTTCTTAAACCTAATCATTGGGGGAGTTAGTTATTGATTTTCAATTATGACTTTTTATTGACTTTTTTCAGGTGTCGGCGCGTTTGTTTGGGTTTGACTTTAGCAACGATTCCGAGTTCCGTTTCGTGATGGCAGCCCGCGACCGAGGTGCCGATTGTGATAACTTGCCCTTCGCCGTCAACGTTCACGTAAGTCAATCACGATTGTCTAGATACTAGTCAAAAATGTGTTTTTGCCTCGTCTCTCGAGACTCGTCTGCTTTTATTGAGGTTGACCATTGCGCCTACGTATTGCTGTTTTATGATTCTATACGGACGTGCCTTTCACGGCAGATCGATAAAGGCTCATTGACGGCCTTCTCGACGCTGGTAAGTTTCCGCTTGCCGAGCACTGATCAGTTCGTCGATGAAAGTCTGACGGACGAACCAGAGACACCGGCCTTCTACATCTGCTCTTTGGAGCGTGCCAACGGCCACAGTCACTGGACTCATCAAGGCAGCGAGCCGGGACTCAAAGTGCGGACCTATCAGCGGGCGCTTCCCCTTTGGATTCAAGTCATCATCATCGTCTTTCTAATGGCATTTTCGGGTCTCTTCTCCGGTCTCAATCTGGGTAGCCATTATATCTAACAAGTCCAAATTTATGCCTCAATCAAACCCATTTGCTCAGCCATCGACTTTAATCCGGCCAAACGCCTGCCAAACCCTGTTTTCTTCTTCTAATTAATTCTAGGTCTCATGGCCCTCGATCGGACCGAGCTGAAAATCTACGAAAACACGGGCACCGATAAAGAGAAACAATACGCCAAAACCATCAGTCCCGTACGCAATCACGGCAATTATCTCTTGTGCACTTTGCTCCTTGGCAACGTCTTGGTCAACAATTCGTTGACCATTTTGCTGGACGATTTGACGTCGGGAATCGTCGCCATTATCGGATCGACTATAGGCATCGTCATCTTTGGTGAAATTATTCCGCAGGTATTCTTATGCAACTTACGTACCGTACCTGTCTGATTTCATCATCACTCGGATATTTTTCGGGAACATGTAGGCCATTTGTTCACGTCACGGACTTGCCATTGGAGCCCACACAGTTTGGATAACAAAGTTCTTTATGCTCATCACCTTCCCGATGTCGTATCCCATCTCTTTGATACTGGATCGGATACTGGGCGAAGAACTCGGCGCTTATTACAACCGAGAAAGGCTAAAAGAATTGATCAAGGTAATTTATTCCATTTATTTTACATCTCTCGTGTTGCAGTGCAAACCTTTTTGTTGTTTTTCGCTGATGCGGAAACATCCGCATTGCTGATGTTTTTTGTGTCTACTCCGCAACCCTATACGTGTAGTAGTAGTAGTAGTAGGTCTATTGATATTAATGGTGGTGGTGGTGCTGTGCGGAATTTCAAACTTTTGATTAGAAAATAGTTGTCCAAGTTTTTTCCGCCAACTTTTTATCAAATTACTTGGCGCTGTTGGTTCAGTACTACGGATATTTTGCAGACGGTTTTGGCAGAGCTAGTACGTGAATGGCGTCGTTGATTTCATTACTACACTTTTCTTTTTTCAGGTTACGAAAGAATACCACGATCTCGAGAAGGAAGAAGTCAATATTATCGCTGGTGCGTTGGAACTTCGACGGAAAACGGTGGGCGACATTATGACTCGGCTGGAAGACGTTTTTATGCTCAGTTATGATTCACTACTCGATTTCGAGACCGTCTCTGAGATTATGAAACAAGGTATCCTTAAAAATATTTAAAGCCAAAGAGATAAAAGATGAAGTTTGTTTTCTGAACAGGATTTTCGCGTGTACCCATCTACGACGGAGAACGGAATAACATTATCGGATTACTGTTTATCAAAGAGCTCGCTCTGGTAGATCCGCAGGATGCCATTCCATTGAAAACGCTGTGCAGATTTTACAAGAATCAGTGCAATTTCATCTTCGAAGATACCACACTCGTATGAACGGAAATGTGTTGTATAGGGCACTCTTAGAAACTAACAGTTTTATTCACATTTAGGACATAATGTTTAAAGAATTCAAAGAAGGCCATAAAGGCCACATGGCATTTGTTCAACGAGTCAACTGCCAAGGAGATGGAGATCCTTTCTACGAAACTGTTGGATTGGTCACGCTTGAAGACATTATCGAAGAGTTAATTCAAGGTATCAAGTTCTCTAAGTTGAATATTTTGTGCGACAACTCTAGTAATTGATTCCGTCTATATTTATAGCTGAAATCGTCGACGAAACGGACGTGTGGAGTAAGACTTTTATCGATTACCCTCTTATCTATAGTCCTTTTGATAATAATTGTTCATTGTTGCTGTCACTTTCAGTGGACAACCGCAGCAAACGTCGACGAGAGAAAGGAAGACTATTCCAGGATTTCAGTGGCTTCGCCCTGCAGTACCACGAGCAAACTGCTCACAAGATCTCCCCGCAATTGGCTCTAGCAGCGTTTCAATTTCTTAGTTCATCAATTGATCTCTTCAAGACCGAATTGATCTCAAACAACGTTCTCCGGCGATTGATGCAACAGAGTCAAATCATTCGCTTTATCCGCGTTAACAAAGAAAAATCAGAGTTTCACCCGGCAGAGACGCTCATCTTTCAGCAGGTAAATGATTGGCAAAAATCTTTTATTCGTTTTTTATTTATTTTTTAATTTTAATTTGTATTCATTTATTCAGGGGAAACCAGCCGACTATTTCGTGCTGATCCTTGAAGGACGTGTGGAAGTGACAGTTGGGAAAGAAAATTTAGTTTTTGAGAGTGGACCATTCAGTCATTACGGTTCACAGGCCCTAACGTCCTACTCGTCGGCAATGGGTCAGTAGATAGAACTAATTTACCATCATTCTATTTTCGCCTCCATTACTTCAATCTTCATTTCATGCCAACGGCAACAGAGTCGGCGTCTTCTACTCAACTTTCACGCAGCGTTCAATCGGTGCGGATGGCCGTCTCGCCCGACGGCGGAGTTGGCAGCGCAGCGCGTGGGCAAACGTTCGTCACCGACTACACGGTGCGTGCCATCACTGACGTCGTCTATTTCTGCCTCAGTCGGATACTCTACCAAGCAGCTCGTAGTGCCACTGTACTCGAAAGAACGCAGCGTGGTGACGCAACCAAGCGGATATCAGACTGTGACAGCAATTTGGAGCACGTCTTGATCTTTTCCAACGGAGAAGAAGCAATTGGTTCAGTGAGTTTTAAAAGAAATTTTATTTTATTTAAATTGATGGCCAATGAATTATTATGAATTTTTGTTTTAATCAAGGGGGATCACCCACTCAACGAAAATTCTCCGCTCATCACGCAAGGCGGATACTGTACAGATTATTTGATGTCCGACACTACTGCGATCGCATTAGACTCTCGCCAGGAAGATTTATTGAACGGTCCATCATTACCCGCTCAATCCAGTTTCCTTATTGGAGAAAACCCTGGAAATTAGATCAATGAAAGGATACAGGGATTTGAAGAATTATTTCCGTCTCTGATTGTCAAAGTCTCCCGATTGAATTTGTTTTAAGGGGAAAAACTGAAATGAACAAGATCATCTAAAAGAATAATAATAATAATGAAGAAATATTGTTTTTTTGTTAATCAAATGCAAGTGACAAGCTATAGACACCGTACGAAAATTCAGAAATAACCAGAAATAGATGCCGTTATTACAATGTTAATTCCCTCGCAATTTGCACAGTCACACATTTCAAAGCATTCAGTTTCTTTCTATGCATAATATAGTGAGATCAAGTATGTTTGTATGTACTTATGATATAAATATGTCTAAAGTTTTGCACGATTCCTTTTTGCGATATGCAGTCCCTTTGTAACTATATTTAAAAAAAACATTTAAACCTGTCGGTCTTCCGTCAAGAAAGTTGTCTAGCCTTTAGCTAGATCTTAATACAAACCTCAGTCTCACACACTTTGCTGATTATAAAAAAAACCTCCAGATGTGTTTACGGTAAATTTTCAATATCAGAATCGAAATTTTTATTATTTTTAAAAAAGCGCAGCTTCCCAGAAGGTAATTTTGACAGTTGTCTTTTTATCTGTGGTTTCAATGTGATCCCATTTCCCGCCATTGCTTAAGTAAAAACAAATGAATAATCGATTTTCACTTGTTTTTTTTTTCGTGCGTCGGCAGAAGGGCTCTTCCCTAGCAAGACAGGTTTTCTAATATCGAAAAACGATTGATACAGGGTTGTAGATCTTTTTACGCTGATCATTTTTAATATAGGGTTTAGGGTGTGCAAATGAGCGGAAGTGCCCGTAAAACGCGTTCAAAGTTTTGAGTTTTACGGAGCTGACGCGCAGCCCAAGCCGGCCAGAAAGGGGGGTCGAGCGGAGGGGACTGCGGGCACCCTTGGGAGAGGGGTGAGTGAAAGAGGGATTTACCTGGGCCATACTATACGAGCCCATGTTTCCCCTTTGCCACCATATCACCGGTGGTCTAATGGTCATAATCCTGGGCTGTATTGCCAAAGGTCCGAGGTTCGAATCTCGGACAAGTCGAATCAGAAAATTGAAATGTTTGAAATTTTTAAATTATGAAATTTTATTTAGACAACTGCACCAGTCACTTGTATATCATGCTGTCACATGTTGCACTACATTAGTCAAGGTCTTAGTTAATCGATGGCTCATGTTAATACGGCTCATGCATTCCCTTTGCATACATGTCAACGGCAGTCTAATGGTCAGCAATCCGGCCTGCCATGCCAAAGGACCGAGGTTCGATACTCGGTTAAGTCATTAGTAATTAGAAAACTAAATTTAAAAACTAAAATTTTGACAAATTTCTCTTCGTCATTTCTATCTTCTTCCATTGTCCTCTCCAAAGTCATCACGATATTTCCGCGGTCGTGAAGAGTTACCATGATGCACCATGCATATGAGTTATCATGACACCGGAGTTAATGGAAGTGGCAGATACCTATCTTCCACTAACTCCGGAAGATTTTCAAGTTAAATTTTTCCAAAATTGAACTTCGTTTTCCGACCGACTTGACCAAGATTCGAAACTCGGGCCTTTGGCATGTCAACCCGGGTCGCTGACCAATAGACTACCGTTGACATGAGCCGAAAAGGAAAGCATGAGCCGTAAAGTAGCTAGCCGTCAATAAGCTTAAGACATTGACTTATTCAATGCAACATGTGACCGCATGATAGAGCAGTGACAGGTGCTATGGTCTTTTAAAAATTTTAAAAATTCTATTTATCAATTTAATTGTACCTTATTTTTCGACTTGGCCGAGATTCGAACCTCGGTCCTTCGACATATCAGACCGGGATGCTGACCATTAGACCACCGGTGATATTGGAGCCAAAGGGAAAACATTGTCTGGTATAGTATGGCCCAGGTATACCCCCCTTCACTGACCCCTCTCCCATGGGTACACGCCACCCCCCGCTCGACCCCCCTTTCTGGCCGGCTTGGGCTGCGCGTCAGCTCCGTAAAACTCAAAACTTTGAACGCGTTTTACGGGCACTTCCGCTCATTTGCACACCCTAAACCATATGTTAAAAATGATCAGCGTAACGAGATCTACAACCCTGTATCAATCTTTTTTCGATATTAGAAAACCTGTCTTGCTAGGGAAGAGCCGGCAGAAGCAGCTGTTTTATTGTTTGCTCATTCTCATTTCTTCTACAGCCATCGGTATAGCCATGTCCGTCACGCGTCCGACTTCCGGCAGCCAACCAAATCTCAATTGTGAAAATCAGTCGAGGGGTTGGTAATTTCACCCACCAGGTGGCACTCGAATTCGTGCCTAGTCATGTATACTGGGGAGGATCGTCTGCTGTCTGTGCGTGTCACGAAATTTCTTACTGTGTGATTCAAGTGCTCTACCAACACTATTAGTTTGTGTGGAGGAAAAGATGTCATCTTTAATTGTGACCATAATCTGCCTTGCTCTGTTTGGGTTACAATCAACAATGATGAAAACAGAAGAATAAATTTGGAAAAAGCTGTTGGATCAGACGAGTTATGGACTTTAAGAAAATTTGGTATCAGAAGATTTGGCTACCCAACCTTCCACTTTTGGTTGCAGTTTGCAAAACAGCTGACAGACGCCCAGAAATCACCATTAGCCGAAGAAAAGGACAATGTGAAAGTTGCCAAGGTAAAACACAATATTGTAATTTCAGTGTAAATAGTGTTTGCTTTAATTCCGTTTGAATATTACAATGTATTGATTTATATCTATAGTCCAAGGAGTTCTGTCGTGGCAAGCTGATTGCGCAGCAACTGGAGAAAGTGTTTGTCGAGCAAACAAACTGCCATGTCGAATTCTTGTACCAAGAGGAGGAGAAAATCAGTGGCCATATTTCCATCTTGGCTGCCACAAGTCCCGTTTTCTCTGCCATGTTTTACCACAACCTTCAAGAGTCCATGACGGGCAAAGTCTTATTCGTCCAAGACATCCGGCCACAGATTTTCAAGGAGATGCTACATTAAATTTACTCCGGCCAGACTTTGGCTCCTTTGACGAACGCCATCGCTCAACCTCTGTTCGTAGTTTCAAACAAATACGCTATCGAGGACCTGAATGAGAAGTGCGTCCGTTATCTGCTGAGATGAGAAGCATCCGGACGAGTAATGCCGTTGACTTATTGGTCTGGGCAAATCATCTTCATTCGGTGGAGAAAATCGAAGAAGCGGCTCTTGACTTTGTGGCCAGAAATTTCAAAATCATTTGTCAGTCGAATGAATGGCAGAACCTGATGAAGCTGTTTTAAAAGAAATACGCCAGCCGAAGAGTTTTGTATAACTTAAAATGGTCAGACATTTGTCGTTTATTTGTGTAATGTTAAATGTTTGAAGCTTCATCGATAATAAAGACGATTTCTTTTTTACTTAAATTATGTCCGTTCCAGCGGTTCTAGCGTCACCGCCAAAATCCACATGTGTTCACGATCCTCGCAATAACAACACGTACAGCATGATACTGGACACTTAAGCAAGGTATTGGCCTGACTCTGAATTATTAGATTTCTTAGGTAATTAGAAATCCGATTAAACGTTTATTCTTCCACGGTTGACTGCTTCGTGCAGATTTGCTTTTTATCAGCACGGTCAGCTAGTATGGCATCCATGAATAGTGATTTTGACGAAATCTTTTCTTTCGGTGGTTCTTGTTGCCAATCGATAATACGACGCGCTGTAAGTTAATCACATTTTATTCAAATGAGAAATTAATAGAATCTTATGTACGAAAGTGTGATGGTAACCAGTGACGTAGTTGTCCATTTAGTCCAGTGTCAGCATTTTTACAACTATTGAGAACTTATTGGCTTAGAAAAAATGTTTCTAACAAGGCTCAACTGTGTGCACATCATGAAAAGAATATAAATTAATCATGTGTTTGAAATTTAACTAAGGTTGCTGAGAAATATTTAAAAAAATAGCCGACTATCCTTCAAACGGTTCGAAATGGAAAATTTATTCATTCACCGAAGAAACGAGTCAAATGACTCAGCAGATGTCATTCATGTCAATTGGTATAAAGTGTGTTTTAAGCCGTAACCATTTGGTATTCATTTTGATGTATTCATTTTGATGTATTCATTTTGATGTATTCATTTTGATATTGGTTGTTGTAGACCCATCCCCAACAACGTCAACCTGCAGAAGGAAAGGCCAGTTTTCCTTCAATTGAAGGTCATGGAGATCATTACGTAAAACGTGTCATGCAATGATGAAAGAGGTTGGGTGAGAAAGACACGTGGTGCTCATTATCAAGCAGGTACAATAGCCGCAAGGCTTAGGGGGTGAGGGTGAGAAAAAAATCGTATAAAAGGAGAGAGAAAAGACTGAAAGATATCAGTCGAGTGAGCATCTCCGACACGGCAACAACTGCTTTCTTCGTCGTAATAGCAGTTCGCAATCATTGGTAAGTATTCAATTTTATATTGAGCCGTGAATCAATTCTATTTTTTAAATTGTTTATGACCAGTTTTATTTAAAAACTAATTTTCAAATCGATGATTGTATAGTCCCGTCCACCACCGACGCCCGAGTACTACAGCACCGAGGCTCCCGAGTACTACACCACCGAGGCTCCCGAGTACTACACCACCGAGGCTCCCGAGTACTACACCACCGAGGCTCCCGAGTACTACACCACCGAGGCTCCCGAGTACTACACCACCAAAAAAGGCCACAGTTATGAAGTGGATATTTGGTTTATGGGCTGCATTTTGTAAGTTTCATGTTAAACAAATGGTGTTGGAATGTTTATTTATTTTCTTTGCAATCCCTAGATACGCTTTATTGGTTGGGTATATTCCCTTTGAAACACATTCATCCGAGGATATCTATAGCAAAATCAAGAAGAATGAGTTTCATGACATAAGGATAAGGCTCGTACTCTTATCATCAAAATGCTTCAAGCAGATCCTAGTAGCCGGGAAGTTGAATTTCTACTTGCACTTTTTCGTGGTCTTGTTTATTAAATCGGGATTTTCTTTCTAAATAGACCAACCGTGGATCAATGTTTGGAAGACGAATTTATGACTCAGGGTGACATGCCTTCGCGCCTGCATTTGTCCTGCTTGACTGAGCGACCGCTATCCAATTCTCGTCGGTTCCGTCCACCTCTCGACGAAATCAACCGGGATTAATGAATCACCCTGAGTCATGAAATCGTCTTCCAAACATTGAATCTCTAATTAGAGATTCTAACTGATGTCTGTATTCATCTCTGTTTCACTGACATAGATGATTCTCATAAAGTAAAAAAACAAATCGGCTAGTCCTAGATTTTCCCCAAAAAATATTTTAATGAATTTCAATCGTCTTACTATGTCATTTTTAAAAAGATATTGTATTTTAAATAAATAAACAAAAACACTGCGGTGGTTATTAAAAAAAAAATTATGTTTTATTAAAGTTTATACTAGGGAAGAAGAGTCGAGGTTATAGAAACTGATGAATATGAGGAGCGACTCGTTCCGGAATTCCGGAATCCGGATGCGAACTCGCAGGCGTCTTGGGCATCTGCTTTCTTTTTCCACGGATTAGTAGGACGTCTGCTGCCTAGTACTTATCTTCCGCTAGATGGCGGCATATTCCCAATATTTTCTTTTATTAAAACTAAGGGGATGGGAGTGATTTCCTTTCAGTTATGGCTGCTGCCTGCTGGGTGCAGGCTGCCACTTCTAGCGATATTTTCCTGTTTAGGTTGTTAAGAAAAGAGAAACTTAAGACTGCTTTGCTCTTCTTATGAATGTCGTATGAGATATATTTTTGTTACTTAGACTATGTTAAGTAGAGAGGACACAACAAACTGCCATTTTATTACTTAAGATTGAATTCTGTTGGGTTTGGATTGGGGCAAAAGTGCATCAACACATTTTTGAGAAACCAGCAAGTTTTTGTTTTGGAGCTTGGATGTTAATCCAAGGAAATTTATGGCTCATAACTGCAACTATTACCTCGAATGCCCTATAACTGACAGAATCAATTTAATTCTATTCACATCCGCTGCTTCAAAAAATGTGTTTATCGTAATTATTTCTATTTTCTGTTTCTCTTAACTTTTACATCATTTTTCATTTGTTAATTAACAGGTTTGTAGAACACATCACATGTTGTTCATTGTTACATCACCATGTACGCAAATATTAAAAAACAGGACACTCAACCCAAGCCAACTCGACAAGTTTTATTCCATCTCAAGAGGTAACACAATTTTACTGCATTTATTGTCATTATACCCTTTCATTATCATTACCATACTGCAGAGCTAAAACTGTCTTTTTGTAGGGTTGAATATTACTCAAATTTATGATATATTGGTGAATATACAGTCGCGGCTGAAAGTTTCTATACGTGTAGCTAAAAAATACGCCTTTTTACTGTGTATTGGCGGATGGTATTAGCCTATGGTAGAGGTTGAGTTACCTTATTTGCTCGATTTTCTCAAGTTTTACCCCCTACCCCTTTCCCCTCCGACAATGATTTGTTGGCGCGGCTTTTTTAACTATGGGTAACCATGGCCGATAATCAGACAATTGAGTCGATACCCAATAAAGTAGCAATAGCTATAAAATGAAACGTTAAAATGGCAGAGGATTGATCAGTTTGTAACTGTGGCAATTTCTGCATCGATTAGTTTCATTTTAGCATTAGGCAATAGGAATAAGTAACGTTTGGGATATCGTGGGTAAATTACTAATCGATGTTAAGAGGAAGAGTTAAGTAAAGAAGGGCGGTAAAAAATAAAGAAACGAGCAAATAAGGTAGCTCAACCTCTACCATAGGCTAACACCATCCGCCAATACACAGTAAAAAGGCGTATTTTTGAGCTACACGTATAGAAACTTTCAGCCGCGACTGTATATATGACTCAAACTCAAACGTCAACCTGCAAAAGGAAAGGCCAGTTTGCATGGCCTCGACGCTCGAAGGTCACGGAACGTAAAACGTGGCATGCAGTGGTGTAGAGGTTGGGTGAGAACGGGACGTACTATCAAGCAGGTAAAATAGCCGCAAGGCTAAGAAGGTGAGGGTGAGAAAAAAATCGCATTAAAGGAGAGAAAAAAGGCGAAGGAAAATTAGTCGAGGGAGCATCTCCGATACGGCAACAACTGCTATACAGTATTTGTCACCAACTGCCTTCATCGCATTGCCCCTTCGCCTTCATGGGTAAATATTCTGTTATTTATATTGAGTTTTGTGTCAATTCTACTTGGTTCTATTTGTTGATATGCTAGTTGTTAATGAATTGTAATGGTTAAATTTATTAATGAATTAGTTTGCTATGGCGTCGTGCTGCTGTTGGGTGTTGTAATCGTTGATGGCTGGGTCAACGATGTTTCCAGGATATGGTGGATACCAAACCGCAACGCCGCCGCCTTACGTCCCGAAGTATAACTCTGCTTAGAGCTGCATCACTAAAGAGCCGAAATATACTGCACCGAGGCTCCCAATTACTACACCACTAAGGCATAGGAACGACTACGTATGCTGCCCATGTCAACTACACCGAAGCGCCTAAGTACTACACTACAACCTACGCTACCCCGAGCTGCTATACCGTCGCCCCGAAGTAATACTCTGCGTAAAAGAATTCGTATAAAAGGAGTGAGAAAAGGTGGTCGAAATCAATCGAGTGACGATCTCCGACACGGCAACAATTGCAGTGCACTATCTGTCATCAATTACATTCCTCATCGTGTAACCAGTTCGTAATCATGGGTAAATATTCTCTCTTTCACATTGAGTATTTTTTCTGTTTGCTAATATGCCAGTCAGCCAGTTATTATTGAAAATTAATGTTAAAATTTATGAATTGTTTAGTTAACTATAGCGTCGTGCTGCTGTTGGGTGTTGTATCGTTGTTGGCTGGGACGAACACTGCTGTACCGACGTCTCCTGGATATGGCGGATACCAAACCGCAGTGCCGCCACCTTACTACACAATTTACGAGTTGGTTACTGCTGCAACGACCAGTTGCGACCGAGGCTCCCAAGTGCTACACCATTAAGGCACCGGAGTTTTATACCACAACTAACGCTGCCCCGAGCTACTACACCGACGCCCCAAAGTATTAATACTCTGCCGCGACTTTTCAGTCAGATTTTCAGAGCCTGATTGAAGTGATTAACGAATTTGGTAAATTGGTCCACCCATTAAAGTGTGAAGTTCCCTTGATGGATTTAGTCGTAATAATTCTTTTAAAAAAAATTGTTTTTGTTGTTGGCTGAGACACTGAAGATGACATCTTGTGGCCAGGTTTGTCTTCAGTTGTTGGGCGTAGGCTAGCCCTTTAAGACTTTAACGCCCCCTACCTTCTTGGCTCATTGTTAGTTGATTGAATCATGAGGTTCTGAGAGAAAGAGTCGCCATTTTTAGACCTTTTTATTTTTGTGAGGTTTTGAATTTTGATGTTGGCTTAATTAGCTGGATTTCCACTTGTGAGGCATTACTTAGAATAATGTGATCGGTTTTAGTTGGTTCGGGTTGGCGGTTCGTGAGCCTGCTATTATTCTTGGTATAATTGATTCGATTAAATTCCATTGCATGTGCAGTGAAAGTGGCCTGAAAGCATGCTGAAAGTGTTTAATTTCATTTTTTATTTGTAGACGAATTTTGATGCTGAATGACTTGGAAACCATGCTGTCGACCACGTCGAGAAGCTGAGTTCTGCTTTTACAATGGTAAAATTAACAATTAAACTGATTGAAATATATGTGGATCATAACATTTGTAATGTTTGATTGCAGGCACCTCTTAATAAATGGAACTTGAGCCATCCAATCTAAGACTTCCATCAAATCGTGCAGGCTGGCTGCATGGAAGTCGCTCTTACCTTTGCTGTGAACATCATGAACACATACACTATTTAAAGGTGACAATCTTATCCAATTATAGATTTTACAATTAAAATGTGATTAAGCTTTGCATTCATTGGTTAGTTTAACATTTTGGGATTTCGTCAAATCAACAGCTATTTCCTTCAGGGTTGTGTTCTGTTATGGATTATTTAAGGGGAGTTTGTTCTTTGTTGTATGCAAGAAAGGCAGATTCTGAAAGAAGTTATGTTTATTTGTTCCACTGTAAAGTTTAAATGAATTTGTATTTAAATCTTAAATGAGTCATCTAGTTTCATGTAAATTTATTAATTTAAGTTTCCATGATAGGTATAAGATAATGTTGCCATATAAAATTTGGGTTGAATATTTGAAGTGATATGTAGCATATTTTTTTTAAATTTCATAAAGCATTTCCAATGATGCTGAAGATTAATTTTACTTTGGTTATAGGTTCATGTTTACGTAGCAGTGGTGTTGCTGTCCAATGTGGTGTGTTGTTGCAGCCTATGGTGGTGAAGGATATCTGCATCAAGTTGCTGTTCCTTGTGCATCCAAGGTGCTGGTTTTGTGCTACAGAAGTGACATCCAATTTTGTGTTTAATTGCTATTTGTGTCTTTGCAGTTTACCTTTACATATTGAAAAGGAACAAAAAAATAAGTATTACAGGGAGATTTATGTCAAACAAATAATAAACATGTCCAGGATGGGGGAATGAGGAGGAAGTTGGGGTGGGGTATTTGGTTGTGATATACTAAAAAGAAGTAAGGTAAATTTTTAATGAATATGCAGTACTTGGTGATAACATCTGTTGTTAACCTATACCATCCTGTCAATGCATACCTCCCACTTACACATCCATTTATAAAACCCCACAATCTCCAACATCAGATTCACACAATTATTGTACTTCTATAATCAAATAAAAACCTTTTAAAATTGTAAATTATATTTATTACGGAACATATGCAAAATAAACAATTCATTAAACAAAGCGTCCGTTACAAGACAATTTTTTTTGTACGAGGCTTTTTTTAGAAAGCGATCCGCCAACCAATTTGACAAAGTGATAGTTTGTTTTAACGGAAATTGCGTCAGACGGTAAAAAAATTCCTAATTAAAAAATCTCATGTAGAAATTAGCATCTAGTCTACTGGTGCAAATCCCGATTCTTCAAGCTTGATTAATTTAGGTGATGTGTTAGAAGCTATTGTGGGTAGCCAAAAAATTGAACCAATCCACTTTTTCTAAATATTTTGGTTTTAGATCACTTTGTTGTTTTTGGGTTTTCTTGTGATCTTTCTTCAAAATATTCTGATAAGGCGAATTAGTTCAATTTTTTAGCTACCTCCAATAGCTTTTAACACATCATATAAATTAATCAAGCTTAAAGAATCGCAATTTGCACCAGTAGACTAGATGCTAATTTCTACATGAGATTGTTGATCTAGAAATTTTTCAACCGTCTGACACAATTTCCGTGTAAACAAACTATCACTTTTTGTCAAATTAGGTGGCAGATTGCTTTCTAAAACTCGCACATGCAGTGTCGGCGTAGATCCAGGGAGATTACCTGGAAATGGAAGAGGAGAGAAGAGTGCGAGGCAAGTTTTACTGGGGAGCGATTAGTCATACTAGGCTTCCGGGTTAGACTCATGACCCTCAGATCATGCGCCTTCCAAGTCCCCGTTCGACCAGAGCCCTCCCCTCCTCCTGGTTTCACAGCGGGTGAGTGACCACCGGCTGGCGTTGGTTAGTGGTTAGATAGGGAAACGGGGCCACAGAAGGGAAAGAAGGGAGCCCAGAAATACACTTGTAATTTAATCGAACTACACAATTTATCAGTCTTGGATATTCTCTCGTCGGTTTTCAGTTTCACCAATGGAGAGTCCATGATCAGTAGCGAAGGATTACCCTGTAAGCAGTTAATGAACATTTATTTGGATGACAATAATTTTCTATAAGATTGTAGCGACAAAAAGCAATACCTCAAATCAAGAGGGACTGTGTAAGGAGCTTAACAGGGAGATTCAAGGGTAGCAGCCATTGGGTTAGCAAACTAGGGACCTTGTTGACTTTCTTGAAAGAACATTACTTTTCATAAAGTCTGTCATGCAAATTTAGGAACCTGAAGGTTAGAACCTGTAAATAAAAAAATAAAAAAAAATGTTTTAAAAATAAGTAAAAGAATAATTAAACAGTTTGAAGTATATACTCACGCAATATTTTCCTCTTCAAAATCACCATCTCGTCCAAGGAAACGCATCGCGAACATCCAAATATCTAAAGGGTAAAACTCCGTGCTATGTTGACAGCAGGGTAGTAGAAGTCGATTGGGTATAGTCGAATGATGCTGGCCGCCTAAATGATGTTCATGTAGGCCGCATCTTCTCGGTCATTACTCATTACCTAAATGCTTAAATCAAGAAACAAAATGTAAACAAAATTTAAATTCAGTGACATGACAATGAAGTTACACAGGTAACACCAATCAGCTTTCCTAAGCAATCCAGAAGATGGAATGAGTCAAGTTCGATGACAGAACGAATGATCCGCGTTCAATGTGTGGCCAATAGCCATTGCCTTATTTTGGAGGGATAACTAGATGCCCCACTTTGGTCTTATAGGCAACATCTAAATAAGAAACCAAACAATCGTTAAAATTGCTATTAGTATGACAACTTTTCTAAATTCAATGTAAACACAACTTACAATGATGATAGCATGATCACAATATTTAATCTCTTTTTTTGTTGTTGACAAGTAGGGAGATTCAAGGGTAGCAGCCAATAACGGGTTAGCAAACAAGGAATCTTGTTGACTGTGAGTCCTTTTTCTTGAAAGGAAATAACTTCTCATACAGCGTCAGTCATGCCAATTTCGAAACCTGTAAATAAAACAAAAATTCATATTAGACCGCAATTAATAAAGTTCAGTAACATGACAAGTGAACTTACACATGAAACCACCAATCAGTTATCAAAGATTCTCTAGAAGATGGAATGAGAGTCCATGTTGGGGTCGGTGATCTAGCAAGTTCAATAGAAACAGCCAATATAATTAAGATTAATCCTAATGAAACATGAGAAGAATATATGTTTTAGCATGAAATGAAGCTAGTGTTGGTTTTTACCTATATCATTTCGATGACACATTCAGTAGAATACAATGAGTTTGAACAGAATAGTTGACGGTAGGCTACACGACTTTCACGATTCCTCTGACTGTAAGTTGATGAAAAACATTAAAGTTATCCAACATATACACGGAATAGATTAATAGAGCACATCACCGACAAGTTACAGACGAAATCACTCGAGTTTATCTATGAATTCATTGGTAATTCTCGAAGCTAGCTTAACGTTGACTTCTCACGTACTGACGATCGAATAAGCAAAGCAAATTTCGCGTTTTGGGGCAAGAATAGGTAATTTTTGCATGTAGTTCCATATTTGACCGCTAGATGACTTGTTTTGTTTTGAAACTCTTTTTTTGTTATGGATTCGGCGTGCCATAGTGCCTTATCTACTAAAAAGAATAATAATTGCGGCTTTTTCAAAATCAAAAATGATGCAAATTTTGTAATGACCTTTAAATTTTAAAGTAATCATTTGTTTGTTTACCCCTACCTATTGACATCACAGTCTATGTGAGGGCAAAAATTGAATAAGATGTTAGTGAAATCGTCATCATTAAGATTAAAATTATGGTTAACAATTTTATTGAAACAGTGACATCATACAAAATTAGTAACAGATTTATAGCAACGCTTGATGATAAATAAAACTGGACAAGAAAACGACTCCACTTATTAACGGGGTTAATATAATTAACAGAAAGTAAGCTAAAGCAACTCTTGCGAACGCATCGTTGATCATAACCTAAAACTTGAAATGAGATCATTCCATCGAAATAACTTTTATTTTTTGAAACCCAGACGATCGAGCTCAGCTTGAAAGAGGATGGACCAATTTAGGCAATTAAATTGTTAATAAAATAATTTTATTCGTTTGGAGTCAGACGTGAACCAAGGATTGAAGAGCCAAGCTAAACACTAATAAGTTTCTACACCCACAATAAACTTTAAAATGTTAAACGAGGAATACAATCTCATCCTGCGAGCGTATTAAGTTTGTCTAGTTCACTAGATGAAACAAATCCTGAAATCCGTCTTAGAGACAAAACAAAATATCAGAAATATCCGCTTTAAACATATTATTTTCAACAGTAATCCAGACTTCCAGCAGTTCACTTTAATCTACTGATTAGTTTCCACCAATAAATGCTCAACTTTGAACGAGGAAATCTTATTGCTGGTTCGGGTTTCTTAATTTTCACTACATCAGCGCCTGCCTTTAAATCGTTCCAGTGTAATGGATGAAATAGTTATCTTATCTCAATTGAAAAAATATACAAGAAAAAAGGGGGAATTTGACATTACCTGATTACACAAGACCTGTGGTTTTGCTCCTTATGGGAGCAAGTTGGGTGACGGGAAGATGATCAAGAGAAAAATAAAGTCAGTTAACTATCGGGGGTTATTATTAGTTTAGCGTTCAGTCTGAGTGAAAATCTAAGTCGTCTAATAAAATGTTAGGGGCGAGTGTTGACTTTGATAATGGATGTCCCGTAAGACTTGTAATTATACAAGATGGCGTTTTCGTCGTACTGAGGAATGTCACGAGATTTGGGCGTGGTCGTGCTCGTCCTGGTGAATTTGGGTTTGAACGTTGTGCTAGCGAAGGCAGACTTAGTTATTGGTTGCATATGAAAGGCTTTAGTGGACTCGTTCGCCACCTTGATTCTCACTCTCTTGACCCAGTCGACAATCGTGTCTCTTCCGTCCGGAATATCGCGGGTCGGAGGGCTCTCCGTTTCGGCCAAACGGATCCACCAAGGATCGATTGGAGCCACGGTGACGCCCGGTGGGCCTCGGCTGGGTTTGTGGCTAGCGTTGCGTCCCACGACTGTCGGACTAGTTGGGACTCGAGTGTTCATGAGAGTGGCTTGACTGAAAATGACCAGTCCATCCGGATGGATGGCCGCGTACATAAACAAAATCGAAAAGCAAAGAATGACTAGGAAAACAAACATGAGGACCATGATGGCGAACAAGCGGCGTCACGTCTGCCTGGAAACGGCTTCCAAATGGAATTCATCCTCTCTCTCATCTTCACCGCCTAAACTGCAATTGTCCTGCCCTCCTTCGTCGTAGTCAACCGACGGCTCACGTCTACCTTTCCGATATTTAAATACAACAACAAAGGTAATAAATAAAACAAAATCGGTTAGTGCCAACGACATGTGTTCAATCAGCACCAGTTGCGTTGGATATGAAATATAACATGTGAGATGGGCACGATGTGATGAATGGGTGATGGACGATTTCGAGTCAATTTTAATTCAATGACTCACTGACCTGCTGCTGCTACCACTGTTGGATTTGCGACTGGGACGATTCGATTTGCTGGAACTGCGACTGACTCGCGTCGGACTGCTCAGCTCGCAAAGCTCAAGTTCCTGGAGATTGGATCCCTTGGAAGAACCTGGGATTGGTCGCCCTAGATCCCTTGGTCGAGCCGCTCCTCTTCGGCTCTCTTGGTCACGGCCATCTCGGCTGGGAGTCATAGCCCGTCCCGGCACCTGCATTTAAAAAAAAAACTGTTTAATCATTCTTTAATTAAATTGTAATTAGTTAATTACTCGTTTCCCGTTGCCTTGCGATTCTCGAGCAGAAGCAGAGGAACCGGTAGAGTATCCGGTATCCTGGCGTGTCGTGCGCTTTTTGTCTTTCCTATTAATATTACAAAATTACAATTTTTGTAGGTGCACTTGTTGAGTGTCTATTTCCTTACGATTGATTGGTTGAACATCGACTGGACACTGAACGGTTGGTAGGTGATCTGTTGAGTGGCTGCATGGGTACAGCTGCCTTGCGGGGCATTGGAACTGGGCGCCCTTGACTGGTTCCAGCTCTTGGTTTCGGTGACGGGATGGATCTCACTTCATCGACTGTGCCATAGCGACTGAAATGGGATACAATATAAGAAGATGATTCAATAAGATTCCTTGGTGAACATTGATACCTGTTGCCTCTTCGTTTTCTGTCTGCATTGAAAGCAGTGGTGGCCTTCTCCCTGGAATATTCCAGTTCGGGGGAACTCTGCGATTCGACGTCATCGTTGACCTCTTCATTGTCGTTATCCTCTTCTTCTAAATTGCTGAGCCTTTCGGCTTCGAAATCCGACTCGATGTCGCCGACCTCATCGCAACCTCCTCCCAAGTCGGCACTGAAACACGTCGACCGATCCGGACTGGAATCGATTTCCACCGACATTTCCGCCGTCACACTCAAATCGCCTGTCGATAATGACCGTCGTCTTCCCTGTTGCAATTCAATAACCCCAGATTTAATTTTTAAATAAAAAGGTGCAAGTATTAATTATCCTACCCTGGAATATTGTCTCCATGACGTGTCGTTTTCGGTGTGAAGGAGAAAAGCGCCACTGTGGGCGGGACTTGGATAGACGGCGGCTCCGTCGTCCTCGGAAGCCGTGCGCACTAATTTCGCCACGGCCCGTTTCGGCGGCAATTTCGAACCGCGGCTGCCGCCGCTAACAGAACCGGGATTGACTTTGACGATCCTTGTGCCACGAAGATTTCGAGTCGAATCAACTCCACCGCCACCACCACCTGGAGAAGTGCCTCGCTTCTTGCTGGCATTGCTCGACAGTTGCTTGCTCGTCATCATTTCCCCTTGCTTGCTCGATTTGAATCCTTTGCGCTTTTCAGCGTGGACGACAATCAGCCGGTAGAACTGAAGAGTAATGACCAAGGTATTCTGTCAATAAGCCAAACGGTATGTGATTATAAATTGCATATCATTATTATATTGATGAAACGTATATACCTTGCAAGTGAAAAAAATGTTGGTTTCGCTGATAATTTTGTAGTGCAGAATCAGCAACAATCGAAAGATGAAAAAAGGGGCATCTTGCAAAATGATATTGATGAGGATGGACCAAACGTCGACGGAACAACAGACGTTTTTGGCCGTGTGGCAACAGTTGTGTTTCTTTTCTTTCACCCGGACTTTGGCTTTCTTGGTTTTAGTCGGACTGGCCGTCAAGACCATGGTAAACTGAAGCAAACTCCACGACCAAATGGCTAGGATAATGATACACAACACACGATTGCTGGCCACTTTATCGTCCTGCACGAGAGAAAAGATTCAATTATATTACCATTTGAATTCATTTAAAATAGAGAATAAACCTTGAACGAGTCGAAAAACTCGATAATGTCCGCTGCCGTTCCAATGTAAACCAACAGTAGCTGAGATAGTTGATCCCTAGTCAGATCACCTTTTGGTAACAGCCACCGCCCAATGATGAGGATGAGCATCAGAAGCTGCTGGATGACGGTGGCCCATCTTTCTGCCGACAATGCTAAAGGAATCTTGACACCCTGAGAAATAATGGCATCATGTGTAACATCACTTATAATGTGGCGGGTGTCAAACTCTACTGAAAATATACTTACAGCAATATCCGTGGAATTTGAAAGCTCCTCCGTGGTGCCATTCAACACCGACACCGACACATTAAGCCCTTCACGTTCTTCGAGTCGTTTGTCTAATTTGTCGAACTCGAGAAGCCAAATGGACGGCACAACACTCGACAAGTAAAGAAAAACACTCGGGCAAAACCTTGAAAACAAATATTAACTTTTAAATAACAATGAACACTTGCATTTCCAATGTTATCAGCAGTTCGTTTCGTTTGTATACTTAAACTTCGTGGTTTCCTTTTGTAAAACTAAACGAAAGCAGACGACATTCCAACGTGCTTAAAAGTAATCGATAGAAGCAATTAAAAATCGACTAAATCTAAACCGCTTAAAAGTTCAAAAGCGATATAAAAATGGTTGTGTTGGATGAATAAAATTTCTTTTGCGCTAGCTACTTAAACCTAGTTTGGGAAAGTGCGCTGACCAAATAAAACATGCGGAATAAATCTAATTTAGATGAGCAGCCTAGACGTCGTCTGCGCTTCCTTAATGAATGCGACTTTCTTGGCCAAATCTCTTTTGCACTGAATGCTGTATAGTTGATTTTTTTCTCTAGGCAGTAGTACTATATAGCAGCCAATATAAGCCATGCATCCAATTCCTATAATTTATGGGCTCGCGTAATGTAATGACATAAATTCGGAGGAGAGCCGGAAATGGGCACGGCGAAGCTTGTTGGTTGGCGGTCGTCAGAAATGGGAAACTAGCGACAAGATCGATTCGCCTTTTTGACGATCGACTGAATGACAGATAACGGCAAGTCACTCAGCCAAGTAAAGGAGAGAAAGCGCCGCATATCCGCGATGCTGATTCAGTCCGAAAAATCTCGCAAACTCGGCAAAACTCAGTCAATGCCCTTGTCAAGCCTTGTTGTGCGGCTTCTTCGGTTCAACGGGGGTGACAATACAGTCTGTGTACAATAAGGATTACATGATCCCCGTAAAAAAGGAAAAACAACTACACCAGAAGAAGAACGTCAACAACAGCAACAAAACATGTCCAACATTTTAGTAAAATTAATTTACTATCGACGACGTGAATTTCAATCAAAACATGAACCGGAATAAATAAACTATTATACGTGCTACTATCAAAATAAAACTTGTCGTCGTAGGCCAACAGCTGTTTGTGAAATTCAATTTGTTCTATTTACAATAAAAGACCCTGAATATCATTTCGTCGTTCCAACATTTACCAAGTAACCACACAAGACGCTTTCTAAATGCATGGGTACTCTATACTACTTTAACACGGATCCTTTTTACGTCTGTATATGTAATCGATACCTATAGTTTGCGGATTAGTTTCCTTGTTTACATTAGACCCAAAAACGCGCAGTTTGGAACTGAACACAAAACAAACAACAGTGGAATATTTCGGGATTATTGATCCCCATTCAAAAGAGAATCTGTATAAGTATTAAGTTTGAAACTTGCAAAAGTACTCTTTGACATTGCCTCGTGGATGACAATAACAACGGAGCAGCCCCAAACCACTAAGAAAATAGGATCTTGATCAAGTGCCTTTATCGACTGAGAGATGCCAAAGTCGTAAAAGAAAACAGGAAAAATGATAAGAGCCGCCACGCGCCATTCAAGTTGATGGACCTTATTCAATGGCGGGTATATACTACGCCAGCACAGCTCTGCTGCTGCGAATGAAAAATAATTGAATGTTTTTCTTTATTTTTTTCTGATCGCTCTATATAGCACCACTCCCGTATAACGTCTTGGGAGGAAACTCGTCCTACATAGAGCTGTTCGTTACTCTAAGTGGTGGCTTTCAGTTGTAGTTATATCAAGTTACTCTGCGATAAATTGTCTCCTGCAGACCTTTACACTGAAATCAATTTCTATTTAGTGCTACTACTTTAGTCGATTGTATTTTACTTTGTCGACTTTTAGTATAAGCGGCTGACGACGTTGATCATTTGTTTGTTTGATTCATGTCGATTCATGTGCTGTCATCACGTTCAATGGCGGAATACGTCAAATCTTTAATTAGATGCGCCGTGGAAACTAACTGGAATGCAAATTCGCTAAATTATTTCCTTTTCAAAGCTTCTTATATACGTCTCAATTTTAATTGAAGAAAGTGGACCGAAAACAAAGTAATGAAATGCTAAATAAAATGAAAAAACAGCCACACAAAATGAAATCAAACAAATTGGATTGCCGCTTAATAATATAGCGGGACGAGTCTTATTCGCTTTGCGTAAGAGTTTGAAAAAGGTATACGTATATCCCGTCAATAAAGATTGGAGAGAATAAGACGACGATGTTACGGCAACTTGGCTTTTCCCTCCTATAGGCTTGGATGACAGATAAACAATGATCATATATTATATCGCTAGCTCAAAGAATGTTTTTATTTTCCAACAGCGACTACGCGCGGTGGAACACTATAAAAGATTGCATTTCCCTCCAATTGGACATCATTCCTGCATATATAAAGATGGAGGCAATCTATACACAAGACGAGCTAGTACATGTCTATGATGGATTGATGTGTGACGCCTCTACGCCGCCCACGCCACCGCCCAAGTCAGTACATCTAACTCTATTCAAGGTATCATATTCAAGACTATCTCTATTTTTGGCAAGCGAAATTCGATCTAGTCTTCTTGTTTTCCCCCTCATTTGACAGGAGGTATTTGGAGGCGCATTCCTGCCCCGAAGCTAGACTCATAATCAACACTGACAGATGACCCGGATAAAAGCTGAGAGACTGGAACGACGACGAGCCAAAAGGGTTGACTTTGCTCATCGCATTCCTGCGATGTTTATAGTTGTTGACGCGATGGAACGCCAATTGAAATGCTTATTATTATCAAAAGACGAAACTGCAGAGTTCACAAAGTGTCTAGCTTGTTATCAAGGAATAAATCCAAGAGGAATGTGGTAACAAACCAATGAGATAACAATTAATTAAGTATGAAAAATACGCACCATCTCCATTCCTGGTTGGCTTTGATAGTCAGTGTGAATATTCCCTCGAAGGCGAGTACCAGCAGCGAGATCGACAGGTACCAGTAGGCAGGATCTTCCTTGATGGTCGTCACTCTCCATATTGCTGCGAACGCAAAACAAAAAGAGAACAAAAAATATCACGACGAAGAATTTGATTTAGAAATGATCCGCGATATTAATACTAACCTATAAATCCGTGGCCAGCAAAAATGAGACGTGTCAAAATAGCTTTGAGAACGTCCACAACTTTGCCCATGTCTGTCGATCAAAACTTCACTTGAATCCAAATGATTTGGCGGGCAGAGTTTCACTAAAAAAACGAATCAATTACGTAACATTTATTGGGCGATGTCGGACGCACCCAACGAGCGGCGTATCGTCAATCAAGCTTTCATTTTGTCTGGAACACACTTGTCACTGGGCGTCACTTGTTAGCGGCCATCAGGAAACGTGGATTTCCCCGAAAAAAGTAAGTCTATACGGCCGTCCGTTGTGAATGCACACTGGGAACAACTCGCACGGTGAAAAATGAGACTCGAAAAAATCCTTCGCTGCTACTCAAGTGGTTTTGCAGCCGCCGATTGAAAAGGGAGGGAGGCAAGTCTGAGGAATCAGGCAAAAGAAAACAAGCCAAAAGCGGCCGCAAAAGCTCGGCACGTATCCGCGGAGGAGCTTCCGCGCCGCCGCACCAGTCTGGCAGAGTGCCGAAGAAGCCGAGATGCTCAAGACGTCACGCTGGAACCTTCAGATGCGGGGAGGGTCATCATCGGAAATGTTGCCGAAAGAAATCAAACAACAACAACAGTCCCGGCCATATCATTAGACTGGCTTCCGTATACGACGACGTACGATGGCGACGTTGTTGAAATGCGTTTCCGCAATCCGCCTTGTTATAATACCGCGACCGTCCAACGGAGACCACCACACAAGACAAGATGACGCAAAGTTATGAAGCTGAAATGTCCACGTACCCAGCGCTAGACTTTGGCTTATAAAAGACTATATAACTCGTTCACTTTTGTTTAATAAACTCTGAATCAATTTAAAGTTGATGACGACGCATCGTGTTAGGTAGATGATCAATCGACTTGTAAAAATATACGACGAGATTTTATCATTATTTTTTTAAGGGGTGGGGCTGTTGCATAATGCAAAGAGTAGATTTTGATTTGGTTTTTAAATTCGTGACATTGTCCTGAAAATGAATTTTGGAAATGTTTTCGGCCTATAGATGATGGGCAGCAACATGCGGGGAGGAAAAAACGCGAGCGCAGTGATGTATGAGGTGGTCCAATAGACGACACACTCGTTTCTTTTTTCTTTTTGGTGTTTTTTTGGTTGTTGTTGTTCGGGGCGGACGGGGGAGGGACCGAGGATGTCCACAGATTTTTGATAAATGCAACGGCACGAGGCTTTTTGGCAGCTAATCACAGACTGTGAGGGATCCGTCGGGCTCATGAAGGTGCATCTCCTGCTCTTTGTGTTTGGCTACTGCCACTGCCAACCAAAACAATCAAAAGGCTATCCTATAACGACTATACCAGCCAGCAGATATCCTACACAAATCAACAAAGTGTGACCCCCAGACAAAATATTCAATTCTTTGTTTTGGTTGGTTTTTTCCGCCAAACAAACACGCTATACGTATAGCCCAACTAATTGGTCTTTTCGAGCGCTTAATGTGCAAGGACTTGATCCAATGTTTGCGTAACACTAATCTCAACGCTGGTAATATACTCTGAATTGGATTGGAACTTTCAATGGCAAAAAGGGACCCTGCCAAAACTATCGTCATGTCTTCCTGTTGTGCAAATATTCTCGACCAAACAAGCCTACAAAGACGTATGCCAAAATAAACCAATAATGATTCCCCCTTTCCCGTCTATTTATAAGCGGAAGGGATGAAGGACAAATTTGTTATTGTCACTTGCCACTGATTTCAGCTGGGCGGCTGGTACACTATACTTGACGTTTAGAATTCGATTTCATTCGAAAAGAATTTGTGATTTGGCAACCGCCAAAGAGCCATTTGAAAACTGCGTGGTCAAATGCAAATAAAACGACGACTGCGGAAGTGATTTTCTTGGCTCTGGAAATCGTTTCACACAATCGCCCCGCTCAAAGAATCCTGTCCATGTCAAACTGCCAAACATCTTTCCAGCTCCTATAATATGGGATATATTTTTATATTTCCAATGTCAATGTCGTTTGGTGATCCAAAATTTAGTTTTAGATTTAGTAAGAACGCACATTCCGTTCACGCGTGTGTTATATGTAGCAGTTCATTTTATAGATTGCAGAGCTTTTCATCAGTTGAACTTTGCCTAGTCTGTTTTTCCCCTCTCAAAAGAGCCCCAGCCATCTATAGTCTGTACTTTTACTCTCTACAAGGATCGACTTCACATAACGCAGGAAGACTGCGTGTGTGTGTGATTAATGACGCGCCGGCTGCCACGGCGATTGGCAACGTTTCTTCTCGGGATGCATTATTGATTATCCAGTTGAAAACATTATGTTGTAGGCTAAATATTGCATTATCTGCATTCGTTTCGACAAGAGCTATACACTATATTCACTCACTCGATCTGTCTATAAGCTATACGGGTGTAGATGTAGACTGAATCCGGCGTTTCCGTTTCCGCCTGCGCTTCCGGACCGCGTGCGCCGAAGGATCCTGCGATACATTGCTGGCCTATAGATGCGATAACCCTATATACAAGATTCATTTCCTTTCGTTCGGTAGCTGTAAAACGTTTCAATCTTTTCCTCTCACCTCGATAAAAGGAATGGGCTGTCGTGCTACTCCTTATTAATTCAGAATGTTTAATTGTTCAAGGTTGATTTTTTCTTAGTTTAGGCCTCACCTTTTGGGCTGGACAGACACTTTGCAAGTCGAGTAGATTTCAACTGATTTATTTAAGAAATTTTCTAAAAAATATTGACAGAATTTAAATCGCCGTCACGCAAACATTTTGAATTATTTATCGCCAATCGTTTGGTAAATATTGAAAAGTTTCCCGCCACCAACCATGTTTAAAAAGATCCATGGAGTTGCCAAGAAGCGACTTCAATCCGACCAACCTTCTCAATCACTCCACCAACCAAGTAT
The DNA here is from genome assembly GCF_021234035.1 of Daphnia pulicaria. NCBI lineage: Eukaryota > Metazoa > Arthropoda > Branchiopoda > Diplostraca > Daphniidae > Daphnia > Daphnia pulicaria. The sequence continues at coordinate 2,076,781 of NC_060919.1, read as the reverse complement.
TAATCAATCAATCACTGAGAGCACCCTCATGTTCAAAAAATATTCAAAATCGATCGAAAGAGCGTTTCACTTTACATTTTTGTTGCCGTGAAAAATATGACAAGCTGGTGGTTTCTTAAAACACCAAATAAGTGCTGAAAGTTTGCCACTTTTATATCGGTAAATTTCGCTTCTCTCGCAAAAATCCAAAGAGAAAAACCGCCTGCCTGAACTGATTTCTTCAAATAGCTGGGCTCTTTATGGGAACGAATAACAACAAATATTAGGGCAGTTAAATGGCCTAGAGTTATTAAGGTGTCCAGGCTAGTGAGACACTTAATGATGGGCCGACATCAGAGCGATCCTTCAGCGAAAAACGAGATAAAACGTCTAAAAATGGGAAATATAAGTATAGTAAATAATCCAGCAGAGACGAGGAACACGGATGCGAAGAGACCAGCACCAGGAGGAGGTTGTCTTGGATGTCTTGGCTCGGGTCCCAACAATCCAGAAAATGTTACACCAACATTTATTTCTTTTCTCTCGTTTCTCCCTGTATAGTTCTAGATACTTTTGGTTCGTCTCTTAGTTTTTGGGCTTGGTCTTGTTATTTTTTATAACTCTCCTTTCGGGAAAAGGGCCGGACATTTCTTAGCACTTGGCACGACTTTCGATATCTACACTCGTCCGTGAGCTAGCAGCAGAGCTATAGGGCGGCGAAATCTCTCCCAGTCTGCCGTCTCTCGACCGGACAAATGGCTGCGAAATTCAATCAAATTCTCGTTACTTCCGTTCGACAGTCAGATATAATAGGGAGTCAAACCGCTCAAATCTTTCAGCTCACTGGTTCTTTCGCATTTGTTTGCAGTTTCTCTTTTTTCTCTTCTTCAAAATAATCATCATTTCCTTTTGTTTCTTTTTACTTCCCCTTCTCTTTAGTCTCTTGGGTTCCTCGTCTTCCGTTTCCTAGCCGTTGCCGCTGCCGCAAAAGGTGCCAAATAAGACCAGAATGAGGCACAGACGGGAGCAGTTATATAACTACCTAAATATTCAAGCGCTGCATAGCGTTTGAACTAGCGATTTCAAATTTTGAATGTCTTGAAAGTCAAAGGGGCTGCTATTTCAAAAAATTGATGAGAGGCTATGAATTAAGCCTTCATACTTGATACGGAATGATGCCAGCGGCATTCAAGAGTTGTCAAAACATTAAAAAAATTCGTTGGCTGATTGGCTATTCAAATGTTATTCTTTCCTTTCCGTCAGCCTAGCCAGCATATTTCTTGATAACATAAATAGAACCATAATAAAAGAATATATTGATAAAGCCGGCAGCTGCTGTAGGCCTATAAATATGATATCAAATCCGACGTACCATCAAGAATCAAACAAGTTATTAACTCGTCTATATTTCACCAAAGAAAAGAAAAGAATCATTCCAAAGATGGAAGAAGAAGAAGAAGAAAGTTCTATGCTCTTTTTCCTGTAATCTTTTATACCAAGAAGGAATTGAAAGATTCCTAATATCAATGTGTGAAGTTGGCTGCTCGAATCCGCCCTATCCTCCTCCCACATAGTGATTGAAAAATCAATACCACCTCTGTTCTCCCTTTAGATCTTCATTGCTACAGAGTATACGTACCTATATCTACCGGGATGCCGGATACTTGAACTATACTGGCTGAATTCTTTGAAAAAACGAAAGAAAAAATCTTGACTGCTGCTACAATACATTAATGCCATGCCTAATTCATGTCTGCGCGATTTTGTACTAATCCAAAATCAAAATCCAATAAAATGATGAACAAAAGTTACATTTCACGCACGTAATATTGACAAAATCGCAAATTTAAGTGATGGCTTAAACTGATTGGAGTCCATTTTCGTATGGAGTGGCTGTTTCCCGTGTATACCCTTTCACATTTGATTAGCGGTGAAAAAAGACACTCTAGTGAATTGACACCGGATAAGCGTTCGTGATTGTTAACGGCCGTTCTTCTCCTCCTCTTGTGTCGACTTACACATTGATGAAAAATTCCAACGCCGTCGTAGACTAAATGTTGCAGCCAACTTTTGTCTGTTCTAGCCTTCTAGCCCTTCCTCTTGTACAAAATGACAAAAATAGATCTCGTTTGGAAAAATTAATGAACACGTTGTCTACCTCAAGCATTACTTTGCATTCTCAATAGAAATCATATCCCTTTCAAGGGGAAAAGAGATGAAGAAACGAAACAAATCCTAGGATATGGGAATGGAACTGAATTATGAACGCCCATAATAAAGTCCCTGCACGACAATAGATGGCACGATTTTTAAAACGAAGAAATAATAATCCGGGGCTATAAAGATAGACCTTAAATGTCGACGCAAAAAGAATAAGAGTCAAATAATGAAATGGAACAGAAGCAATACGATCTGTAGATCTCAAAAAGTCAAGAGTCAATTACTGATTCGCACATCCATCAGGCACTTGAATGTACTCGAGCGCGGTCGAGCCGTCAAAGATTGGGATCCGTTATCACGCGCTCAAGGCTAGCCGGAAGTGGTTATCTTGAGCGCTGTCTTTGACTTAACTCACCGTAACTTAAAGTGCATCATTGATTACGTTGACGGTTAAAAAGAGAAAAAAATACGCCGAGGGTCATTATCAAAATGATTTGGATTTTGGAAATAAGAGGTGCAGAGTTTAAAGTTAAAATCTGTTTGAATTTGATTGTTTACACATAGACAAATGTTGTGAACCGAGCCCGATCTAGAGTCGTTCGACAAATGAATTATTTAATGAACCCTTACTGAGCAAACGAAAAGGGAAAAGAGCCATCAGTCAACCCGCCCAGCTCGTACTCCGTAACGATTTATAATTAACGCCATCAAATAATCAAAAAGGAAGAATATAAATAAATTTTCTCCTACCTTTTAGCCTGGGAAATACGGCCAGGCATCCACAAGTGTTCCATCCATCCACAGAAAAGTTGAATTACGCCAAGCAGGATAGGGATAAGGGGTTCTCGTGAATACACCCACACTCACATGGACGTACACGAGGATATTAACAGAAAGGGGAAGAAGAAATACGGAACTCGATCGACATCGGTTGTTTCTCCACTGGTATGGTGTTCATCTAAATAAAAAATACAAAATGAGTTTACGAAAAAATATTGACAGAAACAGCAAGTAAGGAAAAGTTTAAAATGAGACAGAAGATAAACCTTAACTTATAATAAAGGGGAGAATTTTAAAATTTCCATGTGGAATTTCAAATGCAAGTTGTGCATCATTAAAATATCCCAGGAATAAAAGTAACGAAAAAAAAATCATTACCTAAGCAAAAAATCCTGATATTGTTGCTGCTGACAGGTCTACATCAGCACACGCAGAACTTGCATACCATATTGTGAAGCTGGCTGGCTCAAGCTTCAAATCTGCACAAAGGAGAAGGTAACATCACAGGTTAATACAGTGCAAACAAACTGCCATGTGTATGGCTTATGTGATAAATGCTACTCAGGAACTAGCAATTCACAAATTTGGAACTGGTTTCTATTCTATTTAAGCTCCCATATTATCAATTCATATTTATTCTTAGTGTTATTGGGATGCCGTTTCATTTACCTGCCAAACACCATGGAGAGCCACGACACCAGAGTTCACACGACCATCACATTTTAGTCATTTTAATTGTTGGGCAGTTGGGCTGTTTTAGTGTTTTCGTGCAGCCACTACGTTTCCCCCCAAAAGTGATCCATTTTCTTTGTTTCTTTTCTGAAACTTGTAAAAGAAGCAGACTACATTTAAATTTTTAATTAATCATACTTAAGATAAGATATCGATTGAAAATTAAAAATCGACCTCTCACTAAATCCAAACCGCTCAACAAAACAAAGTGGTTTTCGTACCCGTTACGCAGCTATGTATCTATGGTGCAGGACTGCAGGTGGAACTATCCTTTAATAAAAATGAAAAGTATGGCTGTTTAATAGTCTGTTACCAAAGGATTTTAGTAACCTAAAACTTATTCAAAATTATTCAAACTTCAGTGCTGCATCTTATAAAGTTGAATGTTTCACCGTAAGTCTTGCATATAGTTGTCAAAGCTTCCCTTTTACACATCGTATTCACGTCGCATTCACAAAAAAGGTGTTATTTATTTCCCCCCGCGGTTTATTTCCTTGGAACCCAACTGTGTTTACCAATTGAGCTGCACCTACGAGGTTGTGTTCAATGTTTTCTTTTTGAACTTTTGTATTGTTATTTCTTTAACTTTGAAACTGTGAACTTGAAGGCAAACATTTCTCTTTCCTAAAAAATATGGCATTCATCTAGAAAATTCTATAAAATAAATCTCATTTTTTAAAGACGGTCGTCACATCAGTGCTCTGCTGCTGATGCTTCCATTGCAGTCAAATAGCCTTTTCGACATACGGTATCGAACTAATCACCATTTGACTGTGGCGGAGAACTTTTAGTTTTCTGAAAAGATGCTATAAAAAGGCTAATGTGTCCAAGGGCAGGAACACAAATGCTTGCAACTATTTGTAGTTGGGTCCTTGGTTACATTAAATTGAAAACAACCCTATACAGGCCTATATTGCACTTTTTATGAGGTAATCACGTAGCCTACGTTGTGACAATGGCACACAACATAACGTTACATAGGACAGCCTGAACGCACTTTTTAAGCGGTGATAACGGTGACCGTTCAATACATATTAAACAAGGGGGGAGGGTATTTGGGTTAACTACCATAGCGGTAATAGTGTATACATGAACCTGAATACCGGATAAATTCTTAGTTAGTCAAGAGCATATACTCCCACTCTGTTCGTAATGTAATCTGCTGCAACCTGTTCAGTGCTGCACCAGCCAGCCAGCCAACTATTTATCTACCACCAGTCTTTACCGAGCAGTTACGGGTCTGTGCGGCTATTTATAAAACTGTACGTGACGGAGAAGAACTTTTCTTCAGCAGGAGTCAAACTTTGTTCTTTACTTCGTTTTTTTTTAAACAGAAAGAGCGGAGGTGTGCAATCTGATTTGAAAGTAGCTACATGTCGATTGGCTATAGCTGGCGGCAGTGATGCTGCGAAGCCAATGCCTAGCCCAATGCAGGAATCGTCAAGTTTCCATTTGTTCTGCGCCTGATCCAGCAAGGGAAACGGTATAAATACCGACACGACAAAACGATGGGAAACTGTCGAACAGAGCGCAGTAGTTTATTAGGCCTTGGCTTATGGTACCCGAGTTTTCGTAGTCAAGTTTTAGTCAATCAATCGGCATCTATAGGCCTATACAGCGCACGTACAAATAGTAAGTAGTTTCAACCGATTTATATTGGAGCAAATTTCTCTATTATCCATTGTAATAGTGTTCACTTATCATACTGGCTCGTTTGTTGCATCGCAGTTGACATGTTGGCGTTTTTAATTGCTGGGCTGCTCTTGTCGGCGGTTCCCAATATCAGAACCCAACCGTCTCTGAATGAAATATTAGATACACCCCCGCCAACTGGAAACCCATTGAGCTGGGCTCGTCAGCATTCCAACACGGACGAAATGCTGCCGTTTGAAAGATTAAATCCTCGCTTTTGGCTCGGCCCAGAATACCGACAAGCATTGAGACAGATTGCCCAAATGCGTGAAGAAGATCCGCTAATCTTTAATGGACTCAACGTTTATCGGGTATGTATGCATCACATGCAATCTAAATAATCTGCTATCGGTTTTGACTGATTACATCATTATTAAGAAAATTATGACGTTTTGATTGTAGGCAGCAGATGGTTTCATTGCACAAGGGTCAAATGCGATGGACAGAACCGATATTGGTGTCCGCGACGTTGGTGTCCGTCTCTCTCCGGCGAGAGAACGGTATACAAAATTGCATTAAATAATGTCCTAATAATTGTACAATTAATGTTTTCGTTTTCTTTCAACGGTATGAAACTTGATTTTGCAGGTTACAAGTAGCTAATCCTGACGCTCAGTCCAATATGGGAAAACGAGACAGTTGTAAGTACAAGTAGAAAGGACTGTCAAACAATCAAATCCAATGTATTTGTACTGATGCGTTCTATTCAATTGCCTTTCAGACTTATCAATGTGTCACTTCAAGCTTTGCAATCTAGGAAGAAAACGTCGAATTTCTCAAGGAGGACATACAGATCTTGTTACAAGTGATCTGAACGCTGAGAAATAGAACTCGATGAAAAAAAGAAATGTTTCCAAAAGACTCTGACGAAACTCACGTAACGCTAATTTATAATACACGAGACATTCGAATGTAATATGCCGCATACCAGACGTGTGGGGAAAAGAAAATACATTTGTAAATTATTCCGCGTATACAAGTTTATTTTGACTACTACATATCTTCATCAAAGTATTAGGACTAGAAGGTGTGGCCATTCGTCAATGACGCAATTTGTTACGACACAAAAGGTCTTAATTATTCAATGTTTCCATCCAACATCCAACCCTAATAAAAAAAAAAAACAAAAAAACAAACAAACAGCAATTTGGTTTGTTTGTTTGTCATAAGTCTTAGCGTGTATCGCTGTTGTTGCAAGGGCTTATAATCAGTGAAGAGAAAAACTTGTAGCTTTTCTCCTCTTTTTCAAGTGATTATTTTTAAGGGACGACGGTTCAGAGACTTGCTCTTGATCTTAACTTGTAACGGATGTAGCTATGAGGGGTCCCCAAACAACCTATACAAAAACCCGCTAAAAACACGAATTAACCAAAAGAGAAAGAATATTTCACACTGAAGCTTAGCCTATTACACGAAGTTAAACACGGGGAATCGAATGGAAAACAAATTAATGAACAAAATCAAAACCCTGCCCGCAGGATCAGGAACACTCCCTAATTTTGGGGTAAAATAAATAGCTCGAGCCTTGAGGCCAGTTACACGTCATTAAATCTCCTAATGGCATTCAATATTTTCAATGAAAAACCTCAAAACCCTCTAATAGCCTTCAATGGATAATCTTTCAGGGATAAATAATATAAGTTACAAGAGTAAGTATGGCGTTTCAATTTCGTAATTAAGCAATTTTTGTGTACAAGTTTTGGACAACACTCTATTATAGACCGAATATTTACACTATTCAAGAATAAGTATGGCGAATCTGAAGTGAGCGAGTCCCAATAGCTTTCAAAAGTGAAACCACACCGCCATCAAAAGTAATTTTACTTTGGATTTGATTATGTTTGTTTGAATCTGCGTAGATTTTAAGCTCTCGTAAGCTCTCAAGAGCCATTAAAGATACAAGGTCCATGTCTGAACATCCACCTGTCTCTTCGATACGTAATACCGTAACTGAAGGGCACAATGAATATGTTAACCTAAAGTCACCACTTCTATAAGGTATCATAGGACAAATGTAGAATAGACAATTTGGGGTGAAATTAGACTGTAAGTGTCCTAGCAATAAAGGTAAAGCTCACTTTTTAGATTTTTGATAATGTGCTTTTCGTCTACGCCCGGTTTCTAAATCAATTAATAGTTCAGTAACTTTTCACGCGCACAAAAACAAACAGATATTCGTAAGATTTCTTAAACTTGGGGTCGAAATCTTGGGTCAGTAAAAAATATAAAAAAACTTTTGGAGGCCTAACCCGGAAGCCTACTATGACTATATCTCCCCAGTAAAACTGGCCTCAAATTCTTCTCTCTTCTTCCATGTCCAGGTAATCTCCCTGGGCACAGTCAATCAAGGCAGAGTTTCCCCCTGTCTTGATAACTGGTTATAGAATTCAAAAACGGTGTGTTAGTATAAATAATCTGGGAAGAAAATGTGTAACTTTGGGACGGTGTAAATCTCTTCAATCGTTAGATCTTGAGTATAAAACAGGAGTTATAAAGATAGGTTTAATAGTGGCGCTCGAAAACATGCCTGCTTTGACAATTCTAGACCATGACGCAACTTTAGAAGTGTTAACCGAAATCGCACAAAATCCTTTGAATCAAATACCCTCGGGTCCCCCATAATTTGTATTACACTACAGTAACTCCCATTAAAATCTTTAGAAGCTTTTGTGCAAAATAAAAGTAACTGAAGCCTATGCTTTTAACTGCCGAAAACGATTTAAGGACATGCTATAGCCATCTAGTGTTAAAAATAAGAAATGTTTAAAACAAAAACGTCCCTGCTCTAGCTCATCGACACTCAACTGAATTGAAGTATCAAATCAAACAAACCATGAAGTATCAAATCAAACAAACCACAATTTTAAAAAAAGCAAAAAAAAAAAACTCGATACTCACAACATCGTTGTCCTCAAGAAACCGCCATCACACATCATAAAGAGCCAAGCAATATAAAGATCAAAACTCCGTGCTGTGTTGAGAGCAGGGGTCGTAGGAGTCAGTGAAGAGGGGGAGTTGGCCCACCAGGCCGTCGGTTGGGTAGTCAAATTATGCTGGCCACGTAGCTGGAGCAGGCACTACTGCCACATGCTTTGGGGCGACGGAAGAGTGGCACGCAATGACAGAAGGTCGTCACTGATCTCTCGTCAGTTTCCACCAATAGATTCCGTCCATGGAATAACGGTGCAAGATCAACCTGAAATGAGAGTGGAGGTGACTTTATGTAAGATGGTAACGAAAGCAAGCAATACCTCAAAATAAGAGGCCCATTCTTAGGAACTAAGGTTCAAGGGTGGCAGCCAACGGGTTAACAAACCAAAAACTTCATTATCCATCTCTTGGGTGTTGGCCTTTTCCTCTTCTTTGGATGGACAACTAGATGGTTTTCATTCTGTCTAATGTGAAATCTAAAGCAAATTTTAATTAGAAATAAACAAAAAACAATTGTAAAAGTTTTGTGGAATTTGAAATTACCTGTTGATAATTTGCTTAGATCCCAAACTAGAAGGGTGCTGACTCGCATGATTTTTAGCGTCTTGGATAGCAAACAGCAACACCACTGGTTTCCTTTTTAACACTGATTACATAATGTTTTTTATTGAGTTTTCAGGAACTTACCTCTTCAGAGAACGAAAATTCGGAATCTTGGGATGCTTCTAAATTCTTTATTTGCCTTCTCATCCACGTGTAAAGTTGACAACCTGGCAGGTTACGACGATTGGTCAATAAAGAAACTAAAGAAAACTCTTGATGTGGACGGAAAACTTGACGACCAATTAATAAAATTGCCAAAACTTTTTTGCGCATGCTGAGATCCTCATTTACTTCTTTCTTAAGTCTTATTAACGACCAAAAAGAATTCCGTGTTTACGTTTTAGAGGAGCGTCAATCAGCAGACGTACTTTCGTGGAAACTGACAGGCAGCGCTGCCAATTTATGCAAACTCGACCGCCTAATGCGAGTAATCTAAGGAAAGACAAGGTTAACACGAAAATGATTGCTTTAGATTTGAAATTATGATTAGCTTCTGTAGGGTGAGATACTTGACTGGATTCGAAGCAGGTATTTTACAAGAGATTTCTCCTTGTAATTCCGTCTGTTGCAGCTAGATGTCTCTTCCATCGCGATAGCTTATTTTAAAAAATAGTTAGTCTGGACTCGTAACCAAATTTGACGTTTGATGTCAAAGCGCGAATTTTTCAACGATTCATTCAATTGGTGTAGTACGCATAGCTTTCACAAGTTTAAAACTGATGATAATTGAACAGCCTGTCAGATTGCTTGCTGAGGACTGTCTCGAGAGTGAAAATCGAGTTATACAACCATAATCGTAACTCCGTGTTAGAGTAGAGTCGAGTGTTGTCGAACCACAAGAGAGGCGCCAGAACGCAGTGCCCGTATAAATCAAGAGCTACACCGCACATTCCAGGCACGCAACACTAATGATGACAGCGGCGGCGGCAGTAAAATTTCATCGACATCATCAAGATCTGGCCCATCAAGTAATCAAGAAATGGCCACCATTGAACATGCTGTATTCTGTACTCTTACGATAATCGATTAAACTGTCACGTAAAGGCTCTTTTATCTACCTATGAAAAGCAAACAGAAAATTAGTGAAATTAAAATTAAATATTTAACAAAGTTGCTGTTATTCGTGACGTTATTTTCATTATCTTTCCTTTCATAAAAAGAGGAAATAGTGTAAGCCATTTAAGTTTTTCCTTAATTGAAAACGGCATATTCTGTATTCTCACCCTTTTTTAACAAACAATGCCCTTGCGTGATTAAGCGCGCTACTTGCTAATTTCAAATGTTTTATTTTAAACTATTTGGCTGTCTTTTTTTTAAATTACGGTTTATCGCCTACCCCGTTAATTAGGATTGCGTGTTCCTGAGCTCGTAGCATTTACATAACTATTCGCGATAAAGAAAGACTCTGTTCTATGTTTGATGGCTCCATTCTTCTTACCCGTCGAAATTTTTCCTATTGCGATTGGAAAAGGGGCGATAAAGTCGTTCGATAGCGATTTATTGGAGGGGGAACTACTACTGCGTGATTTGTGCACCATCAGATAATGAATAATCGAATCCCACCTTGATTACTTCTAGATGACTTTATCGATTTATTACCCAGTCACTTTTATTAATGCGCCGGGTGTTGAGGTGGACGAACACAATCAGTTGGAAAAACAATAGACCGACGACAAAAAGTTCTTGTGTCATTCGACACTCGCAATTATACTTGCTCCACCAACCACTTTTGTTTCGACAGCTTTTTTAAAATGATTGGATTTCGATGCGAAGACATGCCCACCACTACCCACCAACTCGCTTCTTTTTCTCCCCCCAGTCTAATCTATTGAAAGATGCACGATGCTTTCTAGACTATTGGTCGCACTACTATTCGTATAACCTACGGTACTTTTCACCCCAACAAAACCTATAGTAGACTAAGAGGAAGAAGCTGAGTGGTCTGTTCGGGTCGGGTTTGTTACTTATGCAACCCATAAGTAAGCCCCCCCATCGGAGCTATAGCAGAGTGAGAATACGGCAGCAGTGCTGCTACTACTACTATCGTCTTGGCAGTCGTCGCAATTCATTTTCCATCTCCTTTCTGCTCTCACTAATTAACCAGCGGCGGTGCTGGGCGAAAGGGCTGGCGTCGGCTTTTCTTCTTTTTTCGTTGCTCCGGTAATCTTCACACACGAGTTCTTCGCCGCCGTTAGACTTCACAACTGACTTGTTCCAGTTAACGACGAAATGGCGCTCAACTGTTATATTATAGTGGTGTGGTGGTGGGGAGGGCTTGTTGGCTCGCAGCCAACGGCTGACTTTCCCCCAACATCTCCGCCCTTTCTTCGTCGTCGTGTTCGGAAATGCAATCGAATCAAAAGCCTGGAAATGGGGAAGAAATGAAAAGTTTCAACTTTTGTTTGGATTATGTTATATGCTTTTAAAGTTGGTACGACATGTCGGTCGCTACTTCTATAATGTGATGAGAATATGCAGTCAAACTGGGCTTAGACATTTTAGTTAACTTAAATCATTTGACATTTAAAAAGGTATAAAAACCAGTGTTCTGTCGAATAAGGTTTTTCGTTATTCGAACGTAGCTCGAATAACGAATAACCTTCATTTATTCGACGAATAACGTAACGAATTTAATTATTTTTATTTCAACGAATAATTTTCGAATAGAATAACGAATAACGAATACGAATAAAATTTAGAATAAAATTTCGAATAGCAAATAAAAAAAGGTCGCGCCTATTGGAGTCCGTAATCTAGACCCGAGTATGCGCGCGAAACAATCTCTTCCCTATTAAGCGCCAAGTGATTGTTTTTGAATTCCGCTGAAGGAATCATTTCATCAGCTATCCGGCGTTATGTTTGTGGATCTGTAAGTGTTGTGTGTAGTAGCGTGTGAACTGTATACCGTGTAGTGGTAGTGCCCAGGTGTGGGAGCAACTATGCTCACCATGGGAGTCGAACTCGGATACCTTATGTGTGACTACAGATCACGAAGCGGCGCCTTATTCCACTCACCCACCTGCCCCCCGATCATTGACGTTTTATTGCGAACCAAACTCACAAAGTTTCCATGACTTTATTTAAAAAAAAAAACTTGGGCCTGAATGTCGTCAAAATTGGGCCTGAAAGGCACGTAAAAAAAATGTGGGCCTGTAAGACGCGAGCCTGAATGTCGCACATCCAATTAAATTGACTGAAAAAAACAAATCCTACATTTGAAAAATTAAAAATAGTTTGAAAGCCATGTAAATTATCCTTGCGAAGAGAAAATAAGATGCGGCCAGCATCTGTGGAAATGTAAATATAAAAACTTGTGATGCCACGATGTGAACCTAACACATGAATACGTTTTTCAAAAGTATCTGGTCGAAGAGCAAATCTATACATCAGCAGCATGGCCAAGCCGCTCAATATTTCAGTTTAAGTGGTCGAATAAATTATAGAGAAGAAATCTACGAGCACCGCTGTCGTTTCCACCGGAACCGAATACAGGAGCAGAGGACCAGGCTACTGGATGGGCTAGCTCTAGCTAGCTGGCCTGGCTATACATGTTGCATTGATATCGCCTCCCACTCACCTTAGACACAACAAGAGGAGAAGAAAAAATCTACGAGGCTTGAAACAGTTTTGTGTGTGTCTCTGTTGGGTTGTTCTTTTGTCGTTGCCCGAGTTTTGAAACCTCCGTGGTGTCCCCTCGTCACTCTGCCGTTGCCCTATATAGAATAATAATAGATGCGCAGCACATATGGCTAGGATCCCAGCAGCAGCAGCGGCAGCTTTCACTCGTTCCTACATATCTAGAATGTATGTACTGTATTTATTTACATTTTGCATCAGCATCTACCTATACATCTCCAGCGCTCCGGCGTATCATACAATATCTACGAGTTTTGGATGCTCCTGTTGCAGACGCCCGTCACTATAGGAATGCATACTGCATTTCTCTGACAACACACACAAAAGGCTGTACACAGCTGCTGCATAGATACCCCAGCGTTATCTGGAATCGGAATAATCACAAAACTCGAGAGACTGTGCACGACGACAGACCGCACGACGCCGCTACGTTTGCTGCATAGGCGTCGCAGCAGAAAACAAAAAAGCAGAAAGAAAATGGGATCCAGTTGGGGATGGAAATTGTCCATGTCCACGATTCTATACACACACTCTTCTGCTTTGCCATATAGTTACGGTCTGGTTGTACACGACAAGTTGATTACATGCCTTCCGAGTATGTGCCAGTTCAGAGAAGCAGAGAAGGAGAGCCCTGAATAATCAACTAGACTAGGAGCTGCCAGCAGGAGGAGGATTAGGAGCTGAGCAGATTGCCGGTCACGCAGTCCGTCCATCCTTTTACGTGCTTGCACGCGCCCACAGCACGGTTGTACTGATGTAGTCGTGCGCCAACTGATGTAGTGCTCCTAGCGCCAAACTGAGCAGCTCCTGACTGACGCATCTCCTAGAGAAAAAGACAACAAAAGAAGGGTGGCAGAAGGGAAAAGTGTCCCCATCGATTAGCCTCATGTCGACTCTTATCCTTGTAGCTACTACGAACTGATTAGATGGTGCGGCTTTTCTTTTATAAAAAGGTACCAGGAAATGTATATAATATCCATGTTGCTCGCTTGCTGTTAATAAATGACGACCGTGGTCGGGTCGCCGCACTAAATGCTCGACAGATCCCCAAAGAGCTTATATTCCCCTTTTTCCTTTATTTCTTATCTTTATTATTATTATTTCTAGACTTGCCTGATGGAACAGATGCGTGTGGCACAGACGAACTGGTGACGGCGTGTACCAGTTCCACCCCACTGTAGTGGGTGTGCCATTTCTTTGGACGGACTATCGATCACAGGATGCCAAATCCGATGTTCGAGTTAATCAATCCTATTAGATATACAGCAGTACTATGTCCTTCGTTCACTTCGTCGTCAACCCTTTCCCTACGTAAAAAGAGAATAAAACATGGGTTAGTTTGGCAATCACTGGGTACGATGGAGAACCGATTCTTGACTGGGGATGGTGAGTTGCAGTTTGATGAGCTTACCCAATAACCTATAGTACTACTCTCATTCTTTTGGGTGGGTTTGACTACCCTTATTATTTATATAGGGTGGTATTCCATCGAGTCACTCAAATCAAGAAAATTTCGGCAGAGATTGGGTTCGCCTAATTATCTATACGAAATGTTAAAGATTCAGACATGGATAAATTGTTATGATTTGACAAATGTTTGCTATCAGTAACTCTGAATAGTGCAGGGCTGATTGGGAAATTACAAGGCTCACAAATAGCTTCATTCTTGGCTGGGTTTCTTTGATGGTGCAATTTAGTAAATGATCTCTACATTTATAAAAAAACTGCTGAGCCCAGCTTCACAATCATCAAATTCCCAAAGACAAAAGACTACACCCAGTTGTTACACGAGTCCATGAAAAAGAGGCAAGTGTCCGTTTAATAGAACAAGTCCCTTAACCTATAGCTGAGCCCACGAACCACTTGAACGATATTTCGATTGATGAAATGGTGGGCAACACAAAAAACAAACAGACTTGGAAGATAAAATGACTTGATATTGTTACCGAACAAGTTGTGAGAAATCCAAGCTGGTACGATGTAAGTCGATATAGGAGGACGCAGCTGTGAAATAAGAGTCGAGAAGAGGCCTGACCCGAATTTAAAGAATCTCATCACCACCGGTCTCCACTACAGCCGCCAATGGGATGTTTGCCGATAGGATGTTTGCCAAATTTCAATAATTCACTTACCAACTTTTGACATTCTAATAAAATCTTTGTGGAATTATTTGATTTCTAAAATGTTGGAATTATGCGTGCACGGCGTGCACATGGTATAGTCTCCTAGTCGCATTAGCCCATAAAAGCCAATATATATATATGGACGTCGCTGGTGAGAGGCCGATGTCGGCTCATATCATTTGGACGTCGCCAATAAGTTAATGAACTTGGATTACGACTGCTGCTAATTCATTGCTGGACTCTGAGCTGGACAAGAGGTTTTGGGGTCTGAATTAACGTTCGACGGAACATGAATCAACAACCCGTGAGTCGAAGTATAGGACTCGTAAACCAAATTAACTGTCCTTATTTATATGCAGTCACGAAATAAATGTTTTATAGTCGGGCGAATTCGAGCAGCGACGGAACAAATACGCGATAAACTACAACAACAACAACAACATTACACAGGATATCCTGTCTACAAAAGAAAGTTGTTTTTCATTTATTTATTGATATAACCTGATATGATATTATGAGCATTGTGAGCGGGAAAAGCGCGGGGCGTGATTGATCCATCGTGATGCCAAGCCTTTTTTATTATCCTCGTCGGAGAGTCTCCCAATATAAATATTGTGAATAGAAGCGAGAGCTTATATATTCTTCTTTTGATCGGCGTCTAGGCTTATTATATAAAGTTGTTTGCATGTTATATAATAATGACGCATCGGGGTCTAAGCCTAGTAGATGTGTGTAGACGGACCTAATAAACAAATTGCCTGCGGTGCTTTGTATACATTTTTATGTATACAAATGTTTTATTCATCAAAATGATTTATTATAAGGCTGGAGGTGCAGCGGCTGGAAATGGATGATTCGCCCGGCTGTCAACCGGACATGAATGTTGTTGAGACTATATTATTATTTAGCTATGGCTCCTCCTGCGGCGGCCATAAATGTGCGCCAAAATAAATTGATGGGGATCCGCCAGCAGTCCTTACCAACAACACTAATTGACGGAAATGTAATTAACAGGCGTGAAAAAAATATGATCGCTCATAAGTCTTAAAACACACTATACAAGGAAAAGTAGACAAAAAGGAGATTGTCGAATTGATTCGAGCATCTCATTGGTTCTAGCCGAAATAATACGCGGGAAAAAAACAAAATTTGAAATGATATTAATGCGGATTCCAAGTAATAATAAGCTTCTATTTCACCAAGGGGAAATGATGCTGACAGTCTGCTAGTAGCAAAAAGGTATTTATATAAGAGCATCAGCTGCCCTCAATAATAAATCTCAAACCCACACGCACGTTTAAAATAGAAACTATCCTTGGAGGAATAGAGAAATGGCACGCGGGTAAAATCTAAGCGGATGAACGACACAACTTTTGATAAGATCACAGTGCTCATATTCGCGTCCAACTTGTTTTCCAACCGAATTAGGAATAATGCCATCAAATAAGAAAAGACCATCAATGAATACGTCAAATCCCGCCTCCTTCCCCTGTTGATGTACACAGAAGATGATTGTCTCTCCATATCAGCCAAAAGATGATGTAATAAATCTTTTGGCATCATATTACGTTATCCCCCCGTGTGTCTCACACTGTTATCCGACTTCCCTATGCTCTATAGAGCGTTGGAAAAAGAAGAGTTTTATCGGGTGGGAGAAGATCGATAATCACGAGTCGGTGTTGTGCCTCACCGAGCCCCATGTCTAAAATAGTAGAGAACTCGGTCGGGTATTATATCGGATAGATAGAGAGCGGACGGACATTGCAAGTTCCACCTTCCTAGGCCTATCTCTATGTATAGGCTCCTCTTCTGTATACATTTCCAGCTCCTATAAGGAGCTGTGAGAGTCTTGCACACACTGAACTGGTAATCGATGCGCATCTCAAAGGGGAGGCGGTCGACTTGAAAGTCTTTCTCTCCCCTTCTATTTCTTCTATTTCTTTTTTCCCAGCATTTCTTTATTTCGCTTCTTCTTCTCGAAAGATATTGTCGTGCTGGACTGCTGGAAAAAAGAAACTGGGCAGCAGTAGCCATTCTGGCAGCAGCTCACCGATAGCCGCGAGCTCGTTCACGCGTCATCAACAGACAACGCCGTTCGTTTGAGATGCGCTGCTGCCACTCACCGTTAACGTCAGTCGTCTGTGCATCCGTTGCCGGCCGGCCGGCAGCTGCAAAGGCCATTTGGACAACATCATTTGATGGGTAATGATGATGATGGTGATGGCGTGGTGCATGGCGAAATAAAGATGGACCAACTATCAGTTGATAGCACGTAAGAGAGCGGGCGCGACAAAATAGAATAACTCGCACATTTAAGCAATTGTCGGCTGCTCTCGGCGTGAATGTCTAAATGGGCCCAGGGGAACGACGGACGCCCGTGGGTGCACTGGTGTCGGCCAATTACGACACACAAGAAACAACAAATGTTGAGCAGCTGCAGCCGCAATTGAAAGTGCCCAGCTGTCCAGCAGCCACCAGCACCAACGTTGTGATTCGATTGTCATCACGACGAGCTGCTGGCCGAGAGAAATAAGTGAAGGCGCCTGATCGTAATGACGTCAACAGTTCGTCAAACGTTAGACCGCGGGAAAGAATAAAAGAAAAAGAAAACGGTACAGACGGGCGGTGGTGCTGCTGTGTTAATTGTTCCGTAACTAAACGGATGTATCTCATGTGCGTGTGTGTTACGAAAGCGAAACAAGATCCCCTGGACCGCGTCTAACGTGATTACACGTCCTCGTGAGCATAGCACACATCCATACACCCTCGCGAGATACTACTTCTGGCTGATCATTCATGATGCGACCAGGGTTGTAGTACGTACACACGTCCACGTACGACTCTTATAATCGGATACCAACGGAATAGAAAATGAATGTTATATAGCCAGTGGATCGATCGATATATCGTCTTGTAGGGGGGAGAAATAGCAGCCGATTCCCGACGACACTCACAAGAGAGATGGACCTTTTTGTGGTTATAGAAGCGACAACATTTGTATTTCATTAGCTCCGAATAAATATTGCGCTATAGGATAATTGTGTTGATTATTTCTTTGAATAGCAAAGTTATCTTATTCATGTAGACAATGTACACAGAGCAGCAGTACACTTTGAGTTTAATTATTGGGTATTCATATCGTCCTCTATATTCTGGCCCAGTCACGATTCGTTCATTATTGACGGGTGACAGTTCGACACTTGCACGTGCGACACGATTCTAGACGAGCTCAATCAATAATGATTCTCATTCAGTATGTACATGTACAAACAACCTGGTCACAGGCCAGCAGCAAACATTCATTCGAGTTATTATGTGAGGTGGTTTGAGTTGATGAGGAATTGGCAATAACAATCCTCAATCGTCTCCGATATCATCAAATTCGGGAGGGAATTTTGTTTTTGTCAGTTTTTGGCCGTTTTGTTCCAACGGTAGTTGGAGGAGGAGGTGGTGCCGCTCCGATGCTGCTGCTGCTGGCGAGACTCCTCCCGCTGCGTCGGCTGCAATCGATTGGCCGTGATCCAGTGGCCGGCGGCCGAAGGCGGCAGTGCTGCTGGGCTGGCAGCAGTCGTTGGCGGATGATGAACTGCTGCTGATGGTAACGATCCAATCGCTGCACTGCTGCTGCTGCTGCTGCTCTCTGCAACAGCACTATTTCGATAATGGTTGATGCTGGGAAAAGGCCGGCCATGATTAGCCAGGCCGTCAACTGCTGCCGCCACCACCTCGTCGCTCTTCTTCTTAGTCTGCGCTTGGAGCCAATGGATCAAATTCAAGGCCTCCCGATGGTGGGAATTGAGGGCCAGCACCCGGCCCAGTAGATGGAGCGCCTGTTCCGTCTCGTTCCGTTGCCTGTCCGTCATCATCCCAGCCGACAGAGAGAGAAAGAGTTAATAAAGGAAAATTAGCTACGTCAATCACGCTGCAACCTCACTCCTGTACCTCACTCGTAAAAAAACACATTCCCCCACCCCCTTCTACCACCACAGTGTCAATCTGTCATCGTCTGACTAATTCCGAATGAACATGGCATAGCTTAAATACACCATCTCGGTTAATTACTACATTCCTAATCCGTCAGCCCGCGGCTAAATTGCTGGACAGGCATCAGTCGACCACCACCCGCCAACGTCTTTTTGTACACATGTACTATATTAGCATATGCAAAATCAATTGAAAAAGACGTCGAGCTCAATTGAAATATTTTCTTGGTATCATTTCGACTATTAGCTCGTCTTATAATATGAATAATAATTACATGTAGAAAACCCTTCATCTTATGCAACTCTAATGAACGGCGCCTACGTGAAATTGGGTCTCTCTAATAATGAAAGGTCCACTTGATTCAACGCTCTGATGGGCGATAACAATTTTCTCTTTTTGATTAGTTTTTCCAGCATGTGGACGGATCAACTTACAGATAGAGAACGGCGAGATTGTAGTGGGCGTGGGCGTGATGCGGATGCGAGCGAATGGCGTCGTGGAAGCGCAGCTCGGCCTCTCTGACGGCCAACTCTTTGCGGCCATCGCCGTCGTCCAGGTCGTCAGCCCTGGCCAGCAAAACGGTCCCCAAATTGTTGAGAGCGCTGGCGTAGTTGGGCCACAATCTGCAAAACAAAACAAAACAAATCAATTGTTAGTCGTCACTAAAATGTGTCGTGACTCAAATGTACGCACATTGCATCATCCCATTCCGGCTGGATACAAGTTTCAATTTATTTCTGTCGTGATGCAATTCAATAAACAACAAATTCGCAAGGATTTAGAGGTTGACACGACTGCCGTATTATACAGTTGAGTCGCTGTGTAGTTTGGCGGAGCTTACATGTAGCTCTCTATAGTGTGTGTTTGTGTATGCATCGGGCGCATCCGGCCGACCAGTCTCTGCTGTCCTACATGTACACAATGGGCATTGGTGTCGATAATCTGATTCAACCCGAATGATGGCGAAGGGGTGTCAAATATATAAGGAACAAGACGTAAGCGCGTGTGTAGAGTGCAGCTGGGCCCAGTAAAAATGTTACTATACTCTCAATCATAGTTGCATGGGGCATCAGAGAAAACTTGTTTCTCTTTTTCAAATGCTGCCTGCAAGCCTGCGGTATAGATTTTTTCTTTCTTTTTTTACTTGGACGACTGATGTGCATTTGTTGGCCATGTATACAGTTGTGGCCTGCAGCCAGAACATTTGCCCGGTAGCAAAAGGGGCCCGGTCTCTAAAGTGCGCTGGAGAAGTATAGAGGCGGATGTAGAAAGGGAGGAGAAACGGAATAGGTTAAAGAAGAAAAAGTCGACGATATCCACACAGAGAGAAGGAGAGACACACAAAGAATATTGAAATGGAGAACGTGGAATAAAAAGAAGAGCGCAACGTACAGCTGGGGAACAACGCACACACCAAATTGGTGAGCTGCTAGGGAAGGAGTAGGATCTCTCGACTTTGAATGCTGCTGCTGCTGCACATGAATAATTTCCCAGTTTTGCATAATGACGCGACTCGTCAAGTCTCTTCAGTGCTAGCTGCAGTCTTACACATTATCTCTTCTATATAGACTCTTGTACAGTGCAGTGCAGATTTAATACAAGTTGGCCGGCCCATAGATATATCGACAGAATGGCAGTAAGCCCCGTGGAGTCCAAAAGTTGTGTGTCGGGGAACTGCTGCTGCTGCTGCCTGCAAAACTTTGACTGTAGGAGAACAGACCGACAGTGGTAGCAGCCAAAGAAACTATCTTCAAAATGGAAATGAAAATAACCAATACTCTCCAATATCGACTTTTCATTTGCATTTGGCCAGCCATACACTGGCTGGTGGGGTAAAAGGCCATTCGAGCCATTCAAGGCTGACGGGCCTTTTCGCATTGAGACAAGCCATGACTCAATTTCGCTTCCAATTTCAACCGTTGACTTTGTAGCTGCGCTGCAATTTTATTTCAGAAAAGAGCGCCGGGATTTCAGATTCGACTCTCGACAATTGTTTTTTCCAGGAATCCAAAGAAAAGATGGCCGGGCGCTTATAGAGAATCATGTCAACAGTTTGCCCGTCATTCTTCTTCCTACGCCCAAGACTGGCTAGACACTTGAAAGCAATTATAGACGGCCTGGAAGAAGAAGAAACTTTGTTCATTTCTCTCTGCTAGACTCTGTCGAGTCTCTTTTCCCAACATTTGTCTCTTCTCTCTCGTAAAACTTGTTTGTGTTTTATTCTCTGCATTGCCCGTAATGCGATAGCATGTCTCTGTCTGTCTGTGTGTCTTTTCTAAATGGCCGACTGTATAGGAGACAGCATCCCAAACGGCCCGAGTCCCCCACTTCCTTCTCTTTCTAATAATATACGACGCGTACATAAATCATGCAAAAGATATCAAACAACAACCCAACAACATCTCTCCTTTGTGTGTCTACTACTACCCCAGGATGTTTGTGCTTTTGTTTGTTTGTCTAAAGAGAATAAAAATGGAACTGGGGGGGAAACTTACTCGATGGCTGTCCGGTAATGATCGATGGCCGTTTCCCAGCGGCCGTCATCTTTCTGAACGTTGGCGTAATTGTAGTGCATCTTGGCGTTGTTGGGGAGCGTCCGCAATCCAGACCTGCTGGGCAAATAGACAAAGAAAGAAAGAAAGAAAAAGAAAAAGAATCGTATAAGAATTATTATTGGCCGGATGAAAGAAAAATATGAAAAATGCGATATCGATCCGCACTTGCAATCGATATCGCATTCATCCAGTGTTATTGTGTGTGTGTCGTTTCGGCATATTTTGAAAGGCCCGCGTCAAAAAATAGAAACAGAAAATAAAATAAAATCGAGGAACCAAAGAGCTGAGGTACTACACGCACAATGTGATGAATACAAAAGGAGAAAAATCAGAATGAAAAGGGCGTCAAAAGGCAAAAGAAGAATGTCGAGGGCGCCAATCAAATGGACTATAGGTCTGCTGATGGGTATGCCCGGCACGTGCCATCGGCAACTCACGACAACTCGGCATATTCCACCGAGTGCCAGCCTGGGTCTCTACATGTCCAAATAATATACAAGCCAAAAGAGAAGAGAGAAATCAAGCAAATGGATCGAGTCATTTCCGCCTTTGACTGGTGAGAAACGGGCGGAATTTTGGCGACACTCTGTGTAGACGCAATCAAGCAAGAGTTTGTTGGAGACGACTAGACGATTGAATTAAAAGAACTTGCTCGAAAAGTGTCCGCCGGTCGGCCCAGTCAAAGTTGCGGGTCCAAGTTTTCGTGGCAAAGGTGACGGCCAGTAGGACGGCGCCGACTAAGAAAAGGCAATGGACCACCAACATTCCAGCAACACGACCCGCTGGCATCATCCAGTAGCAGCCGGAAGACGATGACGTCAAATAAGAAAAAGAAGAAGATGACGACGATGAGCGACGGCGACGTAATGAGGGGCCGCCGTCGTCGTAGGATCCAGTCGTCGCTCCTTGATGGCATAGCAGCAGCCGGCGGCCGGTCCAGGATCGTGTCGAGCGAAAGACGATCCGCAAACCGAGAGCCACGATCAGGCAATAACCCAGACTTTTGAAAATACAAAGAGAAATGAAAGTATAAATGGGCTTATCACAGTATCAGTTGTCTACATCTTTACATTGCCAACAACAACGCACAGCACAAGTTATATTTATTTATAGAATCCCCCCAGTCTTTCTTGGAGATATTAGACCGTCTGGATCAGCTTCCGTCTGGGCCATTTTCTTCTTCTTTTTCTTATACAATCACATCCGCTTTTGGTACACACACACAGTATACGTGCTGGGTTATTTATTGTCGTCTCATTTCTTGAGAGTCGCATCGATTTCTTGTCGTTTACCAGCCAGAGACTTCCAAGTCGACAAGAAACAATAATCATACAGACCCAACAACAACTGTACATACACGTTCTATTCATCAAGACTCGTCGTCCCATATAACCCTGCCCACCATCCGCCCGGAAGGAAAAAGAAGAAAGCGTAGGGGGGGGGGGGGGATTATATGTTGAAGTATACAAGACACACACACGGCAAATGCTGCTATTGCTGTACACGTGCCATTAGACGTAATTGCGTAGTGTAGACCCCCGTTGTCTCGGCAATTACAGGCGCGTGTGTGTCTATTGCAACGGCCGTCGGACGGAAAAAAGGGAGGGGAGCGGGAGGGACGGGCTTAATTTGAACCATCGTTAGACCGTCAAGCATCCAGCGATGCTCTCCAACTGGCGTCCGACATGTATACATGTAATCCAGCAACTATAGTACTACCGTCATCCGGCTGATGACGATCCCAACTAGACTACACGTCGAGTCTCAAATTCTTTTATTTGAACCGTTTCTTCATTTGTTTTCCTTTGTTCTCCCGTTTGCCTTTTGCCGGCCTTCATTTTCTACCGACGTGGACATTTTAAACTAAAAAAACGAACGAACGAGAGAGTGAGCAATCACGACGAGCCTACAGCCACATCAAGATTTCGACGGAAATGGGAGATAAAAAGAGTCGGAAATGATGAAAAGGACACGCGGCGTCTGCCAAAGATCTGGCCGCCAATCAGGGAAATTGATTTTCCCCCGCCCAGTATAGTTTATAGCGATGACGTCACAGCCATTAATTATATGTGGAGATAAGAGACTTACCTCGGGAGGTAGAGAAGACGCTCGGCGACGACGAATCCGCACGGATAAAACAAGTTGGAAGCGGGTAACATGGGCAACACCATCACGGCCGCGCTCCACAAAATCACCTTCTACAGAATTAATTAACGACGACAACAATTTGATTAAGTTTAATCCATGTCTAAAAACTGCTGTAAAATGTCATCTTTTATTAGATAGGGTGGGGTTTACGTCATCTCTTGGCAAATGAAAACAAAAGGACTCGAATATAACAACCAGAGCATAATAATAATAATAGGACAAACGAAACGGAATCTCCGCCATCAATCAAAACTGTTTGAATTGGCTGCTGTTTGTTTTTGTTTCTTTTCTGGGGATTTCAAATGGCTGGGCTGGCGAACCCTTTTTCACGGTTGACTGACCCCCCCCCCCGTCTTCCGTGAACCGGTCCATTTTTGTTTTGATGTTTTTCCACCGACTTGATTGGCGAAGCAAACAAGCGGATATCGGGGGGGCTATAGCGCCAACTGTTTTTCTATTTTCGTTTGATTTCCCCCCACCCCCTTTTCTCAAAAGGTTATCAAACATCAAAGGAGAAAGTTAAGCGTATATAGAGTAGACAAGGAAACTCGGCTGGGGATTTTTTTTCTTCCCATTCCGTCACGATCAAATAAACAAACGACGCAGACGAAAGCCGAAAATATTATAGGAGCCGGCCCGTTTGCAGCAACATTGTTTATACACACACGTTGTGGCATTATTAGAGAGTCGAGACTCTGTTGACTCTGCCAAATGCAAAAGTAGATGAAGATTGAATCACCAGGGAATTAGGCAGCAGCAAAACTATATAGGAAAAAAAGTACACATGGCAAACTCTTGTTGACATTTCTCATTTCAACACTCTCTGCTGGCAACTCGTTTCGGGCTAAAAGGCGTGGGCACGTCAACGTGTGTGGGTGGTACATGGGCACAAACTTGGCAATGCAGTGCAGTGCAGAGACGTGGGGTTTTTGCAATTTGATTTCCCCTTTTTTATTTTCCAGCTTCTTTTGTATTCCTTTTGATTATTTCACGTCTCTTTCTACACTGCAAGACTCAGCGAGTTTTGCAGTGCACGCAGACAACTTTTTGGCATTCGAGTCTGGAGATGCAGAGAATATCTTACGGCCCAGCTGCTAATAGGAAGAAGAAAACTCGGGTCGAATTAAACTCTGAAAGAAAAGCGAAACAATTGTGACAGAAGATCAGGCAGCACGCACGTCTCTCACATGATTATTTTTTGGCCTTTTTTCGTGAGTTTGTCGCTTCTCGATTTTGGCCAATCCTCTTGATGCGCCTCTTTCCAGCATCCGACGAAGCAAAAGGAAGCAGCCGGGCAGCAGCCCCGATGCGATTAAAGTTGCCAGACCTTTTTTTCTTCCTTTAATACTTGGAGCCTCTTGTGCATATTATGCAGCAGCAGCAGCCAGTCTCTCTAACTCTTAACTCCCCAACAGCAGCAGCAGCGAAAAAAGGGAAGACAAGGGTTCTATCTGAGCTTAGATACGCCGGGCCGACTTTAAGCCCCAGCCCGGCTGAGACGCTAACTGGAGCGACAGAATCGCTTTGGACGGTTGCTGCCAGCCCAGCCAGCGACTGAAAAGAGCTTTGCTGTAAAGAGCTCCTACTGCTGTTATAGGAGAAAAGAAAGAAACGGGACTAGAAGAAATGAGGAGCGAGACACGAGTGAATATAAGGCGATGGAGAAATAAGACAAGAAGTGCTACTCTCAGAGGGCCATCAAGCGCCTTGTCTTATTTCGGCTCCTGCTGCTGCTGATGTCAGACTATAGCGCACGACTCGACGATGAGTGCTCGCCTGCCGAGAACGTTATGAAACGGACGACGCCAAGTCCCCCAGCTGGCCAGGGCCAGAAAAAGTCAAAGGGTGACGAGAGAGAGATGGAAGCATAATGGGGCATGTGCTGGTTTTCTAGCAAATGGAGCACTAAATAAGTGCAACAGACTCACTTTGCGGTTGATCCACGAATAGACGAGAGCAGCGGCCAGTGACGTGTAGAAGACGAGCGTTGCCACATTACGCCAGTCGCGCCAATCCTCCACTAATGGGATTGAGCCGTTCTGCCAGTCGTAACTCAGCAACACTGCCCAGCAGCAGACCATGTGGTGGTGGTGTTTATTTCAGCATTATTACATAGAAAAAGAGGAATAATTTAATAAAGTTTGGGTTAGTAATGTCAATCATATTTCACGTTTTTACTTTTACATTAAATTTTTAACCAGTTTGGTCTGCGATAACATTTGGCTAGTGGCACTCCCAAGAAGATTTAAAATGACAAATTGTAATACATTTTCAATATCAAACTATTGACAATATACGACAATTAATACTGCAGCAAGAAAACATAGTGAGAAAATAGGGTTGTTTATGATCAAACGATTATTGTTTCCCACATAAATTTGCTGAAAAAGTTTGTTTCAAAACCTATTGCTATTCAATCGAGTTTTATTGTTTTAAGCTTTGATTTCTAAAATCACTTTAGGCACAAATTTCTTTTTAACCAAGTTTGTTGATGTGTCTTCACATATTAAATTGATTACTTTCCAGATTGACTTTGCCAATACATTTACACATACTTGCAAACATCATCTCAAATTTTTCATTCAGCTGAATTTCGAATGTCGTTTTTCAAAACAAAACTGAGAAACTGCAGCAGAAAAAGGCACTTTTTAAGAAATCGATACTTTTAAAAAATAGTAGTTCTCTCGTCCGCACTCACGCCGGAATAATTCGTCTCTCAACAAGTTAAGCAAAAATTGCACGAAACCCGCAAGACACTATTCAGGACCCTCTTGACTTTCAAGAGGCAATGCAAGAATCTGTTAAAGGTCAGTTGCAACATCAGACGTCGAACGACTCGAGTAGAGTAGAGTATCGAAAACCAGTATTAAAGAAGCACTCACCTGGGGCGAGTAAGAGTCCCATGTTGAAGGCTGGCAGATAGAGCAAGGTGAGTATCCTGGCGAATAAAAGAAATATAGAGGCAAACGAATAAGAACGACCTCGTATAAAGTCTAATCTAAAAGACTCTCAGAGCCAACATGCAATGTCCATTACACTCTATCGGATCATATGGGACGCAATCACTTCCCATATTCCTCCAGTTGCAATGTACAGGTATATGTGCAGGAAACTATAATAATACCACAAGCCCGGCCTACGACGATATAAAAGAGGCTGGCTTTATTTCGTTTTGATTACATCTCGTAATCCTTGGCGTACGTGGGGCATACATGTACACATACTCTTAGCTCTTAATCTGTGTGCCTTTGAATCATGTGAGTTGTACACCGCAAATAACCACGGGCTTATACATTCAATCCTATATACCAGCAGGGCCGAGTCTATACATAAAAGACGAGAGAGTGAACTCGTATCGCGAATGACACTGAACCAGAGTCGCTTTTTATGCTGCTGCTGCTGTAATCATATAATGCGTCTCTCTCGCATCTGCATACGTATAGAATATAGATAGTATGTATGTATGTATGTATGTATACCTGGCTTTGCGGCTGGATGCGAACGCGGCTGGATTGTCTTGCTCGGAAAAGAGTGGGAGCTGGCCCTGTTGCAGAGCGATCCTGGCTCCTAGCAGCACCACCGTCTATATTTTATTATTATATGGAGAAACGTCAGAATAATAAAAATTCAATACTTTGCTGCATCACAGTTGCTTGGATGCCTTTCAAGGCCAATCGATATAGAAAGAAAATCATTTCTTATATACTGTACCGTGGCGACGGGTAAAAGGATAGGCCAGCTCCTGGATACGACCCTCAGCCACTGCCAGCAGGATCGGCCGCAACCACTCCTAGGTTTTCCAGTCAGTCTATATATACAATACACACAATGCGAGGGTTTTTAATAGTTGCATCCAAATATATATAATTCAGCCTTCCGGGTCAGTTTTAATAAGTGCGGTCGATTCAAATATTCAAAGCCCCAAAATAAAAAGTTTCTCCAAATCGATGCTCATTTCTTATTCATTCAGAGAATCAACCACCCAATTTATTTATATACGTACAGGCAAGGTGTACTGCTAAACTTGGAATACCCACATGACATCTCTCGTGTGTGTCTATTATAGCGGCACTCTAAAGTTGTCGAACCCATTAATTATTTAAAAACGGTTGGCTTAAAAATTGGCTCGACTTGCTCAACGCATAATAATATTCAAGCGACTGTAATCACTTTTGATGGGCTGAACCAAACGCAGGATGTCGGCTGCATATCTAAACGTTGCATGCATCTAGAACAATGACGGACATATTACTTGCTGCTGGAAGTTTTAGATCGAGTCCTTCCGCTCCTGTCGTCGTGATGCCACGTCGATTGCTGATGGAGTCGAATCATGTCCCAGCTGATGGCGATGGGTAGAGCGGCGATGCCGTTCTCTTTGGCGGCCAGGGCCAGCAGGGCAGACAACAAACTGGCCACCCTCAGCACGACAGCGGTGACGCAGGTACTACTAGTGCCGGAATGCAGGCGACGAGGTAATCCGCTCGGCCGTGAATAATCCATCGCCGTTGCCCTGTAAAAATTCAAAAGAAAAGGATCGTTACCATTGGTCGTCTACATGTACGACGGATCTTTTCTTTCTGAGTTGTCAAAGTTTCACTTGTGTAACGTATCAAGTTGGTCGTCGTCGTCGGACTGAATAACAAGTCTGTTTTGTAGAGTATAGTCTGAGACGCCATGACAACCGGTTTCCCATGTACCCCGTAACTGCGGTTGTATGCAAATATGCGTAGTAGTAGTAGTAGATGGGATATCCAGTCTCTATATCCACTCGGCAGCCAATACAATGTTAATCATTCAGTGGCCAGCAGCAAGAAAAGGCAAAGCATTGTCGGTTGTGTATGTGTATCTCTAAGCTTTTGTGTATTGTGTGCACTACTAATGCACAGCAGCAGCAATTGTGTGGCCATTGATAGGCAAATGGCGTGGGTTTCGGTCGGCTGCCTTTTGAATCATTCAAAGGGAGAAGCCGAGGGAAATCAAGTAGAACCAACAGTTGGTATAACCAGAACATATTTCATAGGTCTACAGCACAAAAGCTTATGTACAACGTCGGTGGCCGTTGTGACAACATTTTCAATAAGTCACAACAGCATTGCAGGTTTTATATGAATAAACTCTTGGATGTAGGGTTTATCAGAGCGCGCTCAATTCATATTTTAATACAAATCTACTATAAGGGCAGCCCAGCAATAGCATATAGAATGGACCAGTTGATTGACATTTTCTCTTCAATTCTCAACGAGTTGACCTGTGCTGGAGAAGCCTGCCGGTTCATTTAACATTAAACCTCACATATGTTTGTGTGTGTTGGGCTTTTGATGTGCGGTAAGAGTTGAGCAAGGAGCCAGAAAATGTGAAAATCCGCAAGAGAAAAAGACGAAATCCATCACGAGCCCAGCTTCTTTATTATGCATTCCACAAAATAGTCATTCATTCCTAATCTCTCAATGACTCGTCGACTATGCTGTTCACTCGTCAATAATAATTCTGAGACTGCATCCGCGTCCGTGATATCTCCTTCAATATTTGCCCGGCTACACCACAAATGCAATCCAATCTATTCATTTTCAATGGATTGAACGACAACCAAAGGCCAGCAACAATGTATAGAACCCGATAGAACTTTTCCCATTATAATACCGGCGAAACTATAGCCGCTGTATAAGTATAGAGACTCGTACAATCTATGCTGGCCGCTTATTACATTGATCATGCGGAAACACTTTTGCCATTTGTGTAAATAGCGCCGATGTTGTTGCGTGTGCCAAAAGTTGTCAATCCCGCTGCTCTTAATTGCTTTTCCACCATATTTGTCCCATAGATAGACTCGCACCAGCAGACTTTTTAGACTGTCTGGAAATTACTTGGCGATTGACGCCGGCCAGGAGGAATATATAGCGGAATAGACTTACGTGCCGACTATTGTGTTGGGCTTGATTATCCTGACCGAACCATCTGCAGCAGCAGCAGCCGCAGCCGAAATGGATTGCCAACTGATTGGTGTTTTACTTATCTTTGTGGGTACGGCCTTGAGGAAAAAGCTTTGGAATATGTCAAGAAAAGGTGCTCGAAATAGTCAAGTCTTTGTTGTTTAAAGTTAAACGCTTGAATGGAGCTTATAATAGTCCTATCCTATTTATACTCTATATAGTCCCTTGGATAATAGCTTCAGATAGAATCTAATGGTATATATGTATCGTACACCCAACTTGCCAAAGTCCTCCCCCCAAGCCATTCACTTGACATTCTGACCCTTATTCATTGAAGTTGGCCCCAAGTTTTTACCATCAGCCCACGCCAAACCCTCCCGCGTTTCTATGTAGTCTCAGCTTCCGCACTCTCGATACACATACGACTTTTCTTTTCTTTTTTTAGCCTGGGAAAATCGTATAAGTTCCAGGAATCGGATAAGAGACTTTGGCCACAGCAGATGGGACTCGGGTGCTGATTTAAGAGACCCCGGTAACAGCAGCAGCAGCAGTCGACTACTACTACGACGAAGACGTCGTTCTTCTTCTTCTTTTTGTGTGTGTCTTTCTACTTGATTCTTTTCTTCTTTTCAATTTCTTCAAAAGAAAAGAAAAAGAGGCGCAGGAATAACATTTTGAAAGTTGAAAAGTTTGGCGGGCGCGGAATAATAATAAATCGGGCCCAACTTTAAGGGGAAAATCGTTCGGCACGAGTCATATTAGCGCGTGTGGTAGGCAAACATTTCCAGTGAAATATTCACGAGCAAATGCCGGTTGCCGCACTTTATTCCCGTCTTTTTCTTTTTCCCGCTACCATTTCCTCTTTCCTCTTAGTAGCCTATCGTAACCATGTCGCGGATATTACAGACCTACTACAAGTTTTCTCTTGCCATTATTGTTATTCGTTCGAGCGAGGGTTCATTTGCCCGTATTTCTAATGTTGAGAATTGTCTTGAGAGTTTCGACAGTCGACACTCTAATGGGACTATATGAAAGGTACATATTAAGATCTTACCTGTCGTGACTGATGAATGACAAGAGGAAAAACAAGGTCGTGAGGATGTCGGCTCTGCCCACGATACCCGAAACCTGAATAGCCAACAAAATGTATAACAAAACAAATTGAAAATATAAATATAAGATAAAATAGAGTAGGAAAACCAAAAACAACCAAAGCAATTTCGAACAACAACACACACGTTATTCCGAGTCTATATCTATTGAATTGTCGGGGAAATCAAACAATCGCAGCGCGCGGGCAATTCAATAGCTGTCATGTCAATATGTTTGCAAATAAAAGAAAAGATGAAGAGATCCGACGACGACTAGATGAATTCTTTTGTCTGCATCGTGTATCGCAGCTGTTGGCGTTCAGATGTTGCAGCACACAGCAACCAAAAGGGGAGGGGGAAAATCAATCTGAATAATCTCATCTCTTTTTTCTTCTTTTCATCATTTTTGTTTTTCCAATTTACTCGAATTCCATTTCTTTTGCGCAATTTTGGTATTTTTGATGTTTAAAAACGACATTTCCACTCGTTTGTTTTGGGATGACGCAAACCAGTCACACAAGTCGCAATCCCTATCAGGTTGAATCAATACTGTTGGAGGGGAGTATATGCATGCGTCAGCGACTCTGGAGTATACTATATGTATTTGCCTGATGCCGAAGATCCGGCCGGAAGCTGCTGTAACAACAACAACAGCAGCGGACGCGATTGATTTAATAGTTGCGACTGCTGCTGGCCTGTGGGGGCTATATATATATCCAGTCAAATACACACAACTTGTATCCCTTCATCTTGAGAGAGAAAATCTATCGAGAATCTAAAAGCTGATCCGGAATTCGTGACTGTAGCCTGGCGAAAGAAAATCAAAAAACCTGAACGGGAATCTCGACATTGTTTGCATTTCCTCTCGTCTAGACTGGCTATACTGTTATTTGTTTTTGACTCTTTTTGATTATTTCCCTTCCAGTCGTTTTCTTTTAGCAGATGGGAAATATCTACGCAGAGAGAAAAGTTCAATGACGAGTTCATCCGGAAGAAATGGGAAACGTCAGCAGCTTGTTTGACACACATTGAGGCCCGCATGTGCGAGCTGTTTCTTTTATCCTCGTGTCCCTGGGAAAACAAAAACCGGCTAGTTGCTATTTTCAGATTTCATTTTCTTTTACCATCCGGGCGCATTTGTTTTTTTAATTGAAACGGGAAACTGGGCATTGATTCGAGTTGCCATTCTCCGACGACGATAACCTTCATCTCTTTCTACTATGCCCTTTTGTCTCAAAAGCCTCTTTTTCAGACAATCAGTGAGTATAGTAGTATTGAAAGTGCCACCACTGGATGGAAACCCCTCAAGTCATTTCAATTGTTGGATTCGTCTAAAGTGCTAAGCCTAGACAGTATAGACACGACCGTTTGAGGAGGAATCTAATAATCTTGTTGACGGGTTGAGAAAAAGTTTCAAGCAAATTGATTTGCGACTTTGGATGCCGTAAGTCCATTAGAGACCCCCCAACAAAAATATATCGGCGCACGCCAAAAGTATTGGAATCTTATAGACTATGCACAGTCTGAAAATGGCGAGTTGTTACCGCTTCCGTGTGGATAGGATGGATGGCGAAGAGGGAGGCGGTCAATAGCGACGACAACTTGGAGAGGCCGAGGCAGTTGCGACAGAGCCACGCAAACAGGGCGCTGACCGCGGCGTGGAGCATCACGTTGACCGCGTGATAGCTCCAAGGGTTGAGTCCGCTCAAGGCGTAGTTCCACCTATAACAATACAGAGAAAATATATAAATAAGTCACCGCACACACACGCCAAACCAACAACAACCCAAAAGCCCATCTGATGCATCCTATACACGATTTTAAAAATACAAACGAATGCCAAGCTGATGGATCTTGGCCATTTTCTATACATTACAACCCCCTTTTGATATGTATACTCTCCAACGGGAAACACAGCGACTGCTGTAGAGAGTCAAACAAGGTAAAGTGCGTGTGTGTGTGTGTACATAATGGTTGTAGGAACTCTTGTTTTTCGACTTGCGATCCACTCCAAGTGTGCACTTCTTTTATCGAGCGGCCGGATTCTTGGCTTCTTTTTCTAGTTTCCTGCAGGATCGACTTTACTTTGCCCAACAGCAGCAGCAGGATATAGAGAGATGAATAGTGGCAGGAATGAGAAAGAGACATCAACAGTGATAGAGCGGACCATGTGAGAATCGCAGAGATCCGATAATGGCCGTGGTGGTAGAACGAAGAAGGATACATACATCCACGTATACATGCCCAGCACAAAGATATATTATGGTGGTGCAGCACGTAGACAAAGACGTCAATATATACTCTTTGAGAGCATTGCCAGCAAGGAAACGGAACTGCTGCTCTATATACTCTTAGGGGTCGACATTCCTTTTTCATTCTCGTCCAGTCTCGGCTGATCGCCCAGCAGCTCTTCTCTTTATTGTATTATTCCGGTTCTTTTCCATCTCTCTCTCTTATTCTCATGTTTCCCATTTGGCTTTGCTCTTGTTATATTTCATCACCCCCCATGTCCACACGGCATTGATCACCCATGTCTTTTTTGTCCATCACGAATTATAAACGCGAACCCGGCCATCCAGCAGCTAATAATTCCCAGTCAGACTCTCCTTACACAATGGAGCCTGGACCTTTAACTGTTGACTGCCAGTGTGCTCATTCTTATACTGTACATAAACCTCTGAGCTTTACACTATCGTAAATGAGTCCATCTCGAGTGATGAATGGTCGTCCCCAATGTGTGACGCTGTCAAAGATCAACCCCAAGGAAAAAAGGCTCAGTGTAAACACCCACAAAATTGGGCCTTTTCAAAGTAAAAGGGAAGCCATAAATGTTGTTTAATAGAAGCGCCGAGTGAACGTCTATAGGCTTACTTGAAAGTGAGAATGGTGAGCGGCCGATATGATTTATGACTGGCCGGGTCGAGCAGTGAAGTGCCCCAGAAATCGTTGTAGAGGAAATCCCAGGTGCCGGCCGTCGGGTCGGTGATGTCTCGGTTGCCGGTGATGGCACTCAGGTCGTCGTGGACGAAATCGCCACCCAACGAGTTGGTGTAGACACCCACGGCCAGGGCCGGCGGAATCAGACACGGCAGCCATTCGCTCAATGCTGTCACTTGGTTCAAGATTGCTGGCCGTTCGGCAGCAGCACTGGGTTTGCCACTTTTCCAACAGCAACAACTCACTCGCTGTTGTTGTTGTTTGAGAAACTTCATTGATTCGCACTCGATCCCGGCGCCCCAGCACGGACGACTCGTCCTCTTCTCGGCACCCATCACTTTTTCATGGTCCACAATCTGCAAAATAAACAAATATAAAAGTTGCAACTTCATTTTCTTTTAAAATCAAGTGAAAAAGTTATTCAATTATCTACACGGTGAAATACAGGCTGCTGTTGGCAAATTGCTGTTTCTCCAAGCAGAACGTTTAAAATTACGACACATCTGAAAAGTTAAATTGTTGAAACTAAAATGATTAAAGAACTATGCAGGAAACAGCTTGTAAAAGAATGGAAATTTTATGTCGACCATGTTTTCTGAAAACCAACACGATTGTTTTTCACAGTTCTGGTTTCCCTGCAGCAACAACATTGGATATTTACCCACTGACAACCAATGTTTGTTTTACCATCATGTTGAATGAGTTGGAAATCTCCAAAAAGTTTCTTACTTTGCTTTTACTGGGTATGCTTTCAACTTACTTTCATCTCCAACAGGAAAAACTCAACTAAAGAAAATGTAGGGCCTTTCCACCACTTTTTCTCGTAACAACGCAATTGTTTTCCATTGTAAAAATACTTTTACATTCCACTATCTCATCATTTCCAACTGTATTTTATCTTTAGCTGAATTTAGAATGTCTTCATTCTGATTTATTAGCAGGAGCTCATTTTTGAAACTTGTAACGAAATGCAGACGACATTTCATTATTAATCGATAGATTAATAGAAACTATTAAAAATCGACACCACTAAATTCAATCAGATATAATCAATAGTAAATCAACATTTCATTCCCCTAATTTTTTTAAAAAGTAATTTTCAGAATGCAGAAGCCAATAAGCTAATAAAGTTGCCGGGTCCGAAAATTCGTTTAAAGACTCGGCCACTTGGTGAAGTAAGTCCACACGACAGTCGCAGGAGCTAAAGGTATTAAAATGTCCTCACGAAAATATAATCACATGTACACAGCTACACACGTATTGGGTGAGTAGGAGAGGGGGGGGGGATGAGCTCGATCTTGCGTTGCGTGACACGCGGTGACGTTCTACACGCTCCGGTACATTGTTATTTAAGAGGCCTGGGCATCACAGCTGCTGGGGCGGTTGTCGAGGTCGTATAGCCAACGACGATATACTTCCGTGTATCTATAGTATATCTTACCTTTTCAACGACACGATAATATCTCGGCTGTGTAACTCACCCCACATGACCCATGAAGATAATACAATTGGGTGTATAGGGTGAGGGGGGGGGCTATAGTTGTGACACTGGGCCGCTAATCAGGTTGGAAAAAAGTTATTTCCGCTGCGATCTATATAATATGGAGAACGGGATGGAGACACAGCAGAAACTTTTAGATGTATATATATTCCTGGGCCTATAATATATAAGGAGGGAAATGAAATAAAAGCTCGGCGCACGATCATCTATAAAAATGTGGCGGTTAGGAGCCACGTCGTCGTGATGGCACAATTCCCTGGACTCGTTTGTGTGCCACCGCCTTCGCCGCGTGTCAAAGAGAAGTGAACATTAGCGTGTGTGTCTTTTTTAGCTTCTGCTGCTGGTGGTTCACCATCGTCAGATGGGCAGACACACACAAAAGCGGCGGCCATGGGGGAATATAATAATACCCAGGCGACAATAACATCAAGGGGGGAAACCCGAACGGAAGTCAAAGTAAAAAGAAAAGTCTCCAGCACATCAACGGTGACAACATTCAGCCGGAAACGAATAAAAACGAGTGAAAGAGATCATAATAATAATAATAATAATAATAATAGAATAATACCAAAGGCGACAATTAAAAGAAGAACCCGGCCAAATAAAAGTATAGTGTGTCGTTCAGCCATCCCTTTTGATTGCACGGTTCTTTCTTATTTCCTTTCGTGAAATACAATTCTCAGCGTGAGGGTCTTCTTCTTCTATATATCGCCTATAGAATAGGTTTTATAGTTGCCACTGTCTTCCATTTCATTAGCCACCTTGATCTTTAATCTTCTCTTTCTTTTATTTCTTATACAATCGTCTTGATTGACTTGATCTCTCGCCTCTGCTGCTGCTCGGCTGCTGCTCTAATTCCTTTTCTACTTTGATTTGGAAGAAGAAATAAAAGTTTCCTAAGATATTTGTTATTTTTTATTATTGTTGGCTGGGCTGGGCTGCGCTATGTTATTCCGTATAGCATCAGGATAGGATTTGCCACTAATTACAGACCTATATTGTTATAGGACTGGTCTCGTTGGAAAAGTCGCGCTCTATATAAGCCATTACTTTGCTGGATGGAGAAGAGCAGCAATAAGGGCCGGCCGGTCGGCCGGGCAGCTCTCGATATTGAACAGCGCCTGATTCATGGACAACACACAGCATGTGACTATGTAGACACTTTGGCCCAGCAGCAGCAGACGGGACTAATCACCTTCAATATATCCTGCCAACAAAAATTAAAAAAGGACTGGCACTTTTTCACCCGATTTTATTATATGAGAAAATGAGCCTATCAAAATCAGTTTAATTCTTTTAAAAATGTTTCAATGTAAATTGAACTGATGGCGAGCTGGCCGTTTATTGGGTGACGGAGAAAAGTCAGTTGATTGTTTAGACTTACGTCATGTATAACGTGTGATGCTGGCCCTTTTGGCTGTTATCCGCCAGCCGACTGCTCCTGCTGCAACTGCCAGCAATCTTCATGTGTAAAAAAAGCAGAGCAGCGGCCTTATTATTTCTTGTTTCTTTGCTGGGCGCTGGAAGTTTGTTTGTTGTCGACACACACACACAAGCTGTCGGACTGTTTTGTGTGTCAATATTGCCGGGCCAGCAGACAAACTCCCCAACACGTACACTGTCTCTTTCTCTACACCCGTCGGGAGAAATGAATCACACTACCTGGACACACACACACACACACAAAACAAAACGAGGTCCGTCCGGTCGACTGCTGCTTTAGCAACTAAAGTGACTGGCCTGGGCTGTTGGCAATTTTATATAGGCCCAGCACATCATCAGCCCGTCGCTACTGCTGCTGCTGCTGTACAAGACCGTGACACGCACATGCTCTCCGTTCCCCTTACTCCCTGGCACTGGTATGTGCTGATACAAGAGCACGTGAAGAGCCTGGACGGGGTGAGAGTTAGAGAAGGGGGAAATCAGAGCGATATAGACGAAAATGCTGCCGGACGCATGCGCCTCTATAGTCTGCTGTGCTATAAAATTGTCTCTGCGTGAATGATGGCTGGACTTGGCGCAGCATCGGCAGTGTTCGCTATACACGACACCATTGAGGTGTCTAATACACAAGTGCGGCTGAAATGAGATACTACTATATACTTCTAGGACTTGAGTGTAGAGAGAGGTGCTGGCCAGCAGCAGCAGCAGCCCAAGATGTTATAGCTACCATCAGCAGCAACTATTAGATATAGGGTAGAAACTATATAGACGGAATAGACGGTACATTTCTCTCTCCCTCTCTGTCTATTATTTTACAAAAGAAACAAGTGAGGAGAAGAAGAAGTTGCGGGAACTTTGTCTGGGCTGCCCGGCTGCCCGGTTGATGCCGCATCTGCAATTCAATTTCAAGTGTTGCCGTGCTGGGTGAGAGGGGAGAAAGTATATAGGAGGTAAAGGGTGTACTGTACAACATCTAAAAAGTCTTGATATGAGACGAGAGAGGAGGAGGGATCAGCAGGATCTGCACCACCACCAGTCACGACTTTCATCAGGCAGGGCCAGCACATTCTTGATGACGACAACTATGTATATATAACCCCCCGCACACGCGCTCCCAGCATTTCCGCTATAGCCACTCGACTCTCCCATCTCGACACTTTTCTAGAGAAATGATGGGACAATCAAAACGTGGAAATAGTCAGAAAAATAAAAGGGAAAACGGACGCACAATAATTTGAACGAAAGTTAAAAAAAGGAACTTTGGGTTGACTTTTGATTGTAGCAGTTTTGAATTTCGCGGGTTAATTATTATTATCATCTGTTTTCGATTTGAAATGAGTGGAATAGAGAACGGCGGCAGTGTCGTGTGCAAAGCAAACTGATTTCCGTGCATCAGGACCATCATCAAAAGTTTGTCTTTTCAACTTGCAGACTATCGCGCGTCTATTATTAGAGACATTCCCGTGACTAATAATAAGGCCGTCACTTTCACTCACGAAAACAGCAGCCAGCCGTAGACGAGATTGGATATATCCGCGTGCGGGATTCGATGAAACAGCAGAGAGCGGATGATGAGTCTCTTTTGACATCAACTTTCCTCCGCCAGCTGATGCCAGCAGCTCTCTGACATTTCCCAACTTGTAAATGAAAAAATGTCTAAATAGAAAAGCCTAGCTAGGGGATATGCATTATACGATTCCGTCCATTTGATGATATGATGAGCTGTTTATAGATTAACAAAAATAGGAGGAGCAAAACATTTTTTTCCTACCCGCTCAACCTGCCATTTTTATTTTTTTTTTGGGTCGAGAAATTGACGAGGCGGGAAATTTGAAATATCCGGTGATTTCCTATTAGATAATAACAACGGAAGGGGGGAAAGTTGATTACTCTCATCTCCCGCGTGATGATGCCCAAACTGGTATTGCACTTTATTTTGTTATTGGTTGCGAGTATAGAGAGACCGGCAGCAGTCGACCATGTCAGTCCCGCGTCTATATAAATATTATTGATGTAATCGGCGAAAGATGACCCCCGGCCTGATGGAGGGGGAAGATAAATATAGAGACGGGCAGCATCAAAGGGTACGTGCCAACAGACGACCCTAATTGCCTCTGCTCCTAAAATATCTCTGATGCACCAGTCAAACTTGTATGGCAGCTCTTCTCCCCCCTTTATACAACACACAGAGACACTCTGGCGTAGAGGAGGAGTCATCGTCGGCTGCATAAACACATCAACAATTGAATTATAGACACACATAATACGGTGTACGTGTGTACAAGAACACAAATCAGTGTCACTCTTTAATAACTGCCCTGTGTGTGCCCGGCGAACTCTGCTGCTCAAAGTGTTTGGCTCAGATGTGTCGACCAGCAATAACCAAAGTTGATGGGGTGAACACAAAAGAGACGTCAAAGTAGGCTATATTATTATATCAAAAGAGAATAGCTAATCTAATATAATAAAACAAGTGTTGGGTGATTCTTTTGTGTGATGGCTAGATAGATAGAGGTAGATAGATAGTCGGGAAAAGATTTTGGTGGGTGACCGATGGTCGACATTTGTCGGGATTCGGCCGACGCCCTTCTTCTTCTTCTTCTTCCGCCAACTTTTTAAAAATCCAGGGGAGAATTGTTACACGTATATAGAAGAAGGGGCAACGACAACGACACACTTTTGAGGCTTTTCCATCAACTGCTGTATGTTGTGCTGTGGATAATAATTTCTCTCTCGTCGTCTCTTTGTGTTGTTATTTTACATCATAGAAAGACTCCGGTCGGCCATCAGCAGCAGCTCCTCCCATAGACGACATTCAAATACATGGCATAGTACGACGACTGCTTTACTTTCCATCTATAATAGACACACGTAATACGAAATATAGTAGCTGGGAAATCGGCTGGATTATGACAATAATCATAACTATGTGAATCAAAGTTGATTCCTATACGCCTCTATTGATGTTATTCAAATTGTATACTACGTAGGCCTTATATTATTATTATTATACAATAAATCTATATAGATGGAGAGAAATGGAAGAGACCCGCCCACACTTGTGTTATTGTCGTCGTCGTCTATTATTCCGTGTCGTGCTCGCCAGTCAGTGTGAAACCCGACGAGTATCACAACAGCAATCGCCTCCATGTTGACATACGAGTTCATATCATTATAATACTAGCGACTACGACTATATACCCAGCATACGCAGCACACGACGGTTGTATAGATGCGCACCAGATTAAATGTAGTAGTAGATATGTTCTCAGCATATAGCAGTTGCTGTCTATTTGATATAGATCTACTGGCACAGCACTTGTACACGAACGTATATCTATAGTATACAGTACTGTATATAGTAGTCCAATACACAACAACCCCCACACATCAGCTGAGATTGCAAGTGTGGGTGGTATGCTGGAGGGGCTGGGGTAGGAGGAGGAGGAGGAAGAGTATATGTATGCCAATATCTATTGTCACATGCCATGGCCATCCGAGTTGATAGTCGTCGTCGTCGTGGAGAAGGAAAGAGAGTCTGTGCCATTCCTTTTGTTTCCGATCTCTGCTTGCTGCTGCTGCTTCCGTATTTTGTTCTTTGTGCAGTGCAGGACTCATCGGGATGAAGGGGGGAGGGAGCGGGAAATATCCCGAACCGGAAAGATCACGACGAGGAAAAGGAAAAGGAAATCAGAGACGACGACAAATGACAGGAGGAGAAATAAAGAAATAAAGAGAAAGAAAAAGGGAAGGAAATGAGAGAATGGCTGGAACGGAACGGAACGGAACCCGAATAGCAGCAGCAAATGGAAAACAAGACAATCCGCCGACGAGAACCGGACGGATGGACGGACGGACGGGGGGGGGGGGGGGGGGGGTGACCAGCATCACTGGGCGGCGGCGGTGCGTCTTATTTCTCTCTCTCTCGTCTCTCTGGTATTAAAAGAAGAAGAAATGTAAAAGGAGCTGGCCAGGAGTGCATAGTAGTCGGCAGTAGTATAAGATGACAGTTGGCATTGACAGATGGGTTATGGGTTATAGGAGTAGGCTATAAAAGCCTCACGCGATATTATATCAACACATGGATGAGTGGATGAAGCCGGGAAACCAACAGCAGCAGCAAATCACACAAAACAGACAAAAGAGAAAGAAGAAAGAAAATATTGCTGATGCTCCGCCTCGTGCTGGTGGACATTTCAATCGATTTAATAAAAATAATAATAGCAGTGGCGGTGGGGGGTCTTTTATTTTCTTGGTCTTTTTATTTTTGATTTCCCCCCACCAATTTGTCTTAATTTAACGAGAGACAAGACCAGCAGGCGATTCATCATACCGTGTCAATTAGTATCCGACCACCCACCCACAATCAGAATTTTGTCGTTTGCCATTCACCACCAGCAGTGCTCAAATGGTCTTATTATCGTCGAATATATAATAAGGGATGAGGAATCGTATATATGGACACCCAAGTTGCAGATATATATTAGTCGATGACGCTCTCGTCGTCGTCGGGTAGTATGTGTGTGGGAGTCTATAGGTGAATCGTGACCGAAACAACAGCCAAAACATGCATCAGCCAACAGTCTCATCATCATCATCATCATCAGCGATCGTCGTTGAATGACAGACGACACTGTCGTCCTTTGAACCCTCCCCCACACCAGCACAGTGTCCCCTATATAGTTCGACATGTATATACAAAAGCTCTTTTGTCTTTTGTGGACGTACATCGTCATATTGTGCAGCAATTCAAACGGTTTTTATATTGAACGCGCTCGCATCAGGATGATTCCAGCAGCAATGTCGTTGTTGTACAACTGCCAGCAAGTTGGAAATTTCTTCTTCTTTTTGATTTGGGGGGTTCATGCACTTTGAGACATTTGGAGAAAATTGGTGCAGCAGGGTCTTGTTTTTCCTGTTTGTTGATATGGGCGATTTCCATTGGCCCGTGGGTTTTAACGAGGACTAGAAAAACGCTGTCGCATCCAACAAACTTTGATGGACGACTGCTGCTGCTGATGTTTTGTCGTTCAACTTTGAAAATGTTCTTTTAGCGTGCGATGTTGTGCTGCTCCTGCCATCGACACGACAGCAGCGCAATCACATAACATGACTGCTGCGGCCGTATAGGTATATGTAGATATAGACATGGCCAAGTTTGAATGATAATATTTCCCCCAGAAAAAGTCAAATGAGTCGCATATATATAGACTTTGTGCAGTTGCGATTGAGACGTGAGCGAATCAGAAGAAGAAGAAGAAATCGATTGAAAAAGATTCGACCTGCATCTGCGGTGCCATATTCTCTTCTCTGCTGCTCCTGCTGGATGTCGCTGGATCCTGTGCATAACCAATCCCGTGCGCACGCGTCTTTCTACATATCTCTCCAGTTTCCCCCTTTTCTTATAAAAGAAAGAAAGAAAGAAAGAAAGAAAAAGGGAAAATTCTGATGCCGAGTGATTGACTATTGAATCATTCAAAAAAAGAGATCAAGGGTCGTGCTGTCCTCTCTCTTTTTTGTTATTACATTAGAAATTCCATGGCAATTGCAACAAAAGAAGAAGAAAAAGACTCGTCTCTCTCTCTACCTCATCGTCCACATTAGACCGGGGAATAATCCGCCATTGCCATTTCTCTCTCTCTCTGATGATGCAGAAAAAGTCTGAATTACCTTGTGTAATACATTCGTCTATTATATAATACAACCAAACATGGGTATAGGAGCACCAGTGAATGTACTATAGATTCACCGGGCATCATCGCATCATCTGATTGGAAACATGTGCTGCTGCATCTATCCAAGTGAGCGCGCTCCTCATTCCACGCTTGTATTTATTTATTATCCGGAATGATGAAATGCTGCCGCTGGAAAATACAATTGGGGCGGCGGGGTTGCAGACCCCACGTTTGATCCATTGAAATTCCCCTTTTCTTTCAATCGTCGTACTAGAAAGAGAGCCAGACGGACTGCTCTTGGGTTATATCCGTGCTGTACAGCCCGGATCTGTAGAGAAAGACGTGGAATAAAAAGATATCCATTTAAAGAGAGGAGGGAGAAAGAACCCCCTATAAAAAGAGAACCGGTGCGCAGAGTCAAACTGGGAAATAAAATGAAATACAAAAGTTGGCGGGTACATATATAGAAGAAGATGTTTGGAGTGCGGACCACGTCGTATTATACAAGTGTTGAAATGTCGCTCTCTCTCTCGCTCCTGCTGCTGGAATAACCAGCAGCAGCAAACAGAATCTTTTGAGACATTTCATACATGTGTGTGTATAATAGAGAGTCGTTTGCAGCACTCGCCAGTCCAGTCCAGTCCAGCAGCTTTTATCACCTCTTTCTTTTTTATTTCAAAGGGAAAAAGCGGATGCTGCTGCTGGATGAATGGATATAATACCGCGGCCATCTTTTTAACTTTAGACACGTCACCAAAACATCATTTCACTTTGCCATTTCTAGTTGGAATCACTTTTCATCGAAAGAATTGCCCAATCTTGTGATATTATAACGCCGATATAATAAATCGCCTAAAAGGTGAAAGCTCAAACGTTATAACTGCAAATGAAGGCGCTGATGCCAGCAAATGCTAAAACTGCTCTTATATTATTTTAGACATTTTTCGTCGCCTTTGGTTTTCATTTCCCCCAAGGGATGAGATCCCACCCCCCAAAAAGAAACGGCTTATATTATACAAGAGCTATAGGAGCACAGGGCGGCGATATCTATGATGACCTAATTCAATCGCGCCCAGCTATAACCTATATGCTCATATATTACCACCAGGCAGCACCTTATTCCAGCTATCTTTCGTGACACGCTTTATTCTTTCTTCTTTTCCTTCAAAGGCTTGGCGTTTAACACTCCAAATGCAATTTCCCCTCAGCAGGAAGAAGAAGAAAACGGAGATGAGGGGAAACGGAAATGGCGTATCAAAATATCGCCCCCAGCAGACGACACCTATATGAACTAGCCCGGCCTTGTATAGCTTTTGATATTCTATATCATCAGCATGTTTGTGTGTTTATATGTAGAGCAGCCAAAAATGTATATAAAGTCTATCCTATATCTATATAAAGCGGGTGGGTGGTCCCCCTCTCCAATCCGGGCTCGTCTGCTTAATGCGATGGAAGCCATTTGATGAGATTTCCCCCCCTCTCTCTATATTATTAGACACACACTCTGACGATATGCGCTCGACATGGCACACGAGAGAGAGAGGAAAAACACACTCTCTTCTTCTTCTTCTTTTAGATCCAACAAGGTTTTAAAATCGTTTCAAATATTATTTTAGATAGTTGTAGGCCTTGGCTATATATTTTCCTATATAGTGCTGCCAGCTTGTTATATATGTAGCGGCGATCGATAATCAATTTCTAATTGGATTCACTTGGTCGCCCTCACAGCAATTGATGGCCCGTGTGCAAATGTTTTTCGGCAACAGCTTTTCGATTGGATGGCAATTTTTTCCAATCAACCCGACCACCAAATTCGACATTTTTCTAGACAATTTTCACTTGACTGGGCGTCGCCCGCTTTGTATAAAATACGACGACGAAGGAGAGGTGGGCGGCCGGTCATACATGTGCTGTATGCTATGTATGCTGCTGTGTATTATGTATAGGCTTGCTGCTGCTGCTGCAGCTGGGGAAAACTCATCATCTTTATGACTTGCCATCTGCTGCTGCTCTATGCGCTTCTTTTTTCTTCTATACGTATAGGCTACATATACCCGACCAGCAGCAGCTATATTATAGTAGGCTACCCGTGCAGACTCACTAATAAGTAATAACTTACATTGTTGCTGCTGCCTGTGATGTAGAAATGTATAGAGAACTTTTCCCTCCTATTATTTATTCTCAGAATTTTCTTCTTTCTTTCTTTCTTTTCTTGGTTGTGTGCTGCTGTGCTATACACATTGAAACATGTAAATTTCTGATTAGACTTAACCGAAGAGCCAACATATACGTATATATTCTCTATACTACCTACCTGTATCAATACTGGATTGTATAACTAAATCGATAAAATGGCGAATAATAGAAAAGATCAGCTTTCCTTTTGTCTACTAAATATAGTTTAGAGATGGGATAGTGAATAGAATAAAGGTGGATGAACTCTTATATATATAATAAGACCATCGTGATT
Source organism: Daphnia pulicaria (assembly GCF_021234035.1). Taxonomy (NCBI): domain Eukaryota; kingdom Metazoa; phylum Arthropoda; class Branchiopoda; order Diplostraca; family Daphniidae; genus Daphnia; species Daphnia pulicaria. The sequence continues at coordinate 2,032,411 of NC_060919.1, read as the reverse complement.
GTTTAAAAGCAAAAGTCTATAAAGGACAAAAATCACGCACCGCGCACGTTATTTTTATACATTTCTCTTGTATATAAATAAAACGACGAGTCCCGATGGAAATTGGCCTGGTGCTGCTGCTGCTGCTGCGATCCTGTTGGGGGACATTCATTCATCACCAAAAGAGAATTGATGGCTTATATAGCCTACTTTTTATTTCTTTTTTGTAAAATGCCATCACAGCCATGGCTGTGCTGCCAGCATGGCTGCTGTGGAATAGAGAAAGGCCTTTATCTCTGCTCCAGCACATCATCATCCCAGCACTTTCTATATCCTTTTTCTTCTTCTTTTAAATTTATATTCCTGCTGCTGCTCAGACTGGGTTTTTATAGATATAGAGGACCGGCATTGCTATAGAGGACCTGCTTGCATTCTTCTTCTCTCAGCAGTTCTTTTTCCCCCTGCTCTTGTATGTACCTCAGCGGGCTTTTAGACAAATTGGATGCGATGCGCCAGTCTCTTTTTCTCTATCCGACTTCTTTTCAGCTTCATCTTCTTCTTCTTTGCTGGCGTTCAACAATCGGCAAAGTAGCAAGTTGTGCCTGCTGTCGAAAATAATACAAAAAGGGAAGAAGAAGAAAAGAAGCCACACCTCTTTCCACCAGCACCTTTTCACGTTCAACCTGCTGATGGTTAGATGGGGCGTACATCATCTAATAATTAGCCATCGAAATAAGTCGAAAGTTGGACCAGTCCATCATCAACCGTTCGTGTTTTCAATTAAGCTCCAATTTATTAGGCCTATAATCATCAGCTAAATAACATCATAAATGACTGGGCGCTTCTGCACTTGTCCGTCTCATGTCCCGATCTTATATGTTATATAACAAAGTGCAAATATAGTATAGGTGATCACGACCGTCAACTCTAAACTTTTGTATAGCTAGTCCAGCATTAGTCAACATCATGTAAAAACATTTAGTACAGCAGGGGCGATGCTGGATGTGGTGGAAGTTATTTGCTGGCCTTTTGCTGGGTCTTTTTTTCTCTCTGCTGTATAGATATTTGGCCAGCAATGCAGTCCCTGTGGTCTTGTCGAGTTGCGCTGATGCCCGTCGCTTCTATAATATGCCTGTGTGGTGCTGCTGGGCGTGTATACAAGGCTACGTGAGTGGCCAACACAGCCAAAAGTCGAGGATTATTTTGTGATGATGAATAAGTTCAGCGTTGCCATCAGAGCTAAAAAATGTAGCCGGGCCGTAACTTTCTCTCTGTTGTGCCAGGGGGGCTTTCGGCGGATGCTGGATGTGAAAAAGAAAAAGTTATATAGTCCGGATGGATGGCATCAAGGAAGAGCGGATGATCCGCATCCATCCAGCAGCAGCAGGAACTGTTAGATGAAGATGAAAGCGGAGCGCCAATAATAATAAAAAGATGGAGCCAGCACGGAATATAAGATGATGATGATGTCATAGACTTTATACTTTTGCTGGCCTGATTATTGCAGTGCAGGCACTGCAGGCTGGCCAAGTTATGATGTCCGTCTGTCCGTCCGTATCAGAAACGAATTTACAACCGGACACATCATGTGCATCAGCAGCTACAGCAGACTGTCTCCATCTAGAGACCAGACGGTTAAGCGCGGGCCAGCAAAATAATATGAAATCTCTGAGCTGCTACTGCATTAGAGAGAGAGAGAGGATCAGTATAAAGATCCGGCCGGAGCGGGGGCTTTTATTTATACCCACGGCTCGGAATAAATATCAGCCGGACGGCCGTTATATTACCTTTCACTTCCGTCTTATTCAAGGTCCATCAGCAGCAGCATCGGATGGCGGCCATGATGAAAATCGTTTGATGCTATTATCCATTCCGCTCCAGATAAATGTAATATTATTCTTGGCTGGCTGGCCTTACTGTACACCATAGTAGGCTATCTACACCCTTGCGAAAATAGCAGACGGGCCAACTTATATAATCAAATAAATATAAGAAGAAGCATTACAAACGGAGCCCTTGGATTTGGGTGTTGTAAGGATCTTGTGTCTATAAATGGAGTGCTCCTTACATCAGCGCAAGGAAGGAGTCTGTTTCACGTTTGACAGTCCTGAGAGATATACAAGTACTAAAGTCGTGAGTTGAGAGAGGACGGCCGCGGTGCATAGGGAGCCGAACGACACGTCATTTCGTTCTGTCCCGCTGGCCAGCAGCAGCAGCAAAACTCTCGACGCGACGAGCTGGAAAAATAAAAAAAGAGCTCACACAATGAGAGCAGGTTCACACAGGATCTACAGCTATATAGCTGCTCCTCTGCTATATAGCTCCTGATTTGTATAGGGATGTGATAGGACAACACTGGGAGAATATAAATACACAAGAAATATAAGAAAGCTATATCAGGAAAGAGATAGAAATAGAAATAGGTTCTCTTTCATGTCTGCTGCTGTGATGGCGTGCTATACATAGAGAAAATGATGAAAGCCAACAAAAGGAAAAAGAAAATGAGAATAACATATAGATAGCCTATTCTCTAGATGTTATTCATATCCCTATATGTAGCTCAGGCTTCTTCTTTTTCTTTTTTGGGGGCCTTTTTCAGCTATTAAACACAAGAATTCACCCTGGCCAAATTTTAAAAGGAGCAAGGAATAGATACAAAATCGATCTAACGAGCTGCCTATAATAAAAGGCCAAAGGCGAATATAATAATAATAAATATTGCCACAATAGAGAAACCAGCAATCGCACCCGCATGTTTTTATATTCTTCTCCTTCTTTTATTCACTTCGGCCGGCGCGGTGCTGGATCAGCGTGGGCTGATGCCGGAAAGGACTCCTATTTATGGAAGTACTGTACATCGATCCTGAATAGACTCTAACCTTTTGTGATGCTGTGTACGTATTTATCATGTGGTTATACTATATTGCGGGATGTGTGTAGGCCTAACACGTGCGTCATTCTTCTTCTTCTTTTCATCCGCCGCGGTATAGGATCAGCATGCGCCGTTTTTCCTTGATGGATAATATCAAATTCCCCTATGTCCCCCTATGAAATAGAGACACACAGTCTCACCACGTATCTTCATTGACGTCTATGGGATGATTACACAACAGCAACAAAGCGGAGAGACTGTGAAATTGGCCGTGATTGATGATGAAAGCCCCGATGATCATTTCTCGCCTTGAATATTAGCACTTCATCATCATCTTCTTCTTTCTTTTATTATTCACTCGGCATTTTGACTTTGATATTCTCTTTTTTGAGATGATATAAAACATCGTCCGCTGATGGCGAATTTCATCAATCGAAAAATGTCGCCCTTCTCTTTCATCTTCTTCTTTCAACTCCCTCGGCGGTTATTATTCATTAGATTCACCAAGATTCCGCAATTTCGAAAGAAGCCCCGTTAGGCTACACACAGCAGGAGGATTGTCCTGCTGGGCTTCCTGGAATAGGGATGATGTAACGCCCGCACATCAGCACAGCAGTCCCGCGCGCAGCAAACGATCCATCGTGATGCCGCGGAACAATGGCCGTCCATCAGTTGAGTCTACATCCAACCTTGGATGATGATGAGTCTCTATATATCATTTCTTTTCTTTCTTTTAGAATAGATAGATATAGTCGACGACGTTATTTATTATAGATTATTCTTTGGCATCATCAGATATCAAACGGGGATGGACTATTTTTAGATTTCCGTTCAAAAAGATGATCCAAACTGTCACTCCCAGCAACGATCCTTTTTTTCCATCCATCAATATGAGCTATTAGCTGCTGGCCGCGATATAGGATGGTGGCATCTCTATAGAATTGCACGGCGCCTTTAGTAAAAGAAAATAAGTCACAAAGAATCTATAGAGAGACACAAAACAAGTCTATAACTAATGGAATGAACCCATCATGGCAAAAAGGTCCATCTCGTCTATTATAAAGAAGAAGAAGAAGAAAAGACATTTTCTACTTTTTACTGATGGATTCCACATCGCCTTTTGTTATTCTTCTACTTGCCCAGAAATCATGTGTCCGAGAGAGAGTCGAAATCCGGCTCAGCCATCAAATGCTCATTCGTCCTGGCCATCACTTTTCTTTGAGAGTCTATTATATATAAAACGAACTATAGATAGAAGTGCCTTTTTCGTGCTGTGTCTAATGGAAAAGGAATGTTGTTTCTTTCTTTTTTCAAAAAAGGATTTCGCCCCTGTTTCCCCCCATCAATCTATAGAAATATGTGTGTAACAATAACACTTGCAACACGCGCCTAATGGCATGTCCCACCACATCAGAGAATATATAGGCCATCTGGGCTGGCCAATATATATAGAGTATACTAGCTCATCCTTTTTCTTTTAATATTTATAGAGAACTTTGAAGTGTGTTGTGTGCTGTGCGCTGTTGGGTGATGGGTCCACTTGTGTATTTAAGAGCCGGCCATCATCTCGGCCAGTTGTAGACACACAGCACACACATCAATGACGATGATGAAGAGGCACTGCGCTTATAAAAATAGACAGGATTTATATATCAAGTAAACGACATACACGGCAAGCTCTATATATATATAAAAGCTTTATATATAGCTGTATAGAGAGTAATAGTCTATATTTCTCTTTCTGTGCTGTGCAGCTTTTCTCCAAATGACAGCAGTGGATGATGGATGAATCTAAATGCCATATATCCGCCGAAAAGAGATGATGGTCTGAGAGGTCAATTCCTCCAAGTAATAGCTCACACACACACACAACACGGCCGCAAACTTAAATATCGACGCCGCCGGGATTTATATATCCCGCCACTGACTTTTTTTGGGCGTTGCCTTTTATCTTCCATTGGCAGACCACCTCCCCACTGGAATAAGAAAAAAAGAGTTGATTTTCACACGTCGGCGAATATAACCAACGTGTGAAAATAATTGGAGGCCAAACGATTCCACATCCATTAGAACAAATCCCCCCACCGTCGCCGCCACCGCCTATTGTCAAAACTTTTATTCGGGATTTTTTAAAAAATAATCCCGACGTGCTCTGACGTGCATAGCCAATGCGAGGACGACGAACGACAAACGGGTTCATCACACGTTTCATTGTCTCCCTCCTTGTGTTGGTTTCTTTATTTCCCAGTCGACTATGTTATATGGATGTGAATTGGTACATATATAAAAGAAAAGATAAGAAATAGACAAGGGAAATAATGCTGATGGGGTCGGTGCATCAGCAGGGGTTTGCATAATAATGGGCACGACGACGACGACGGCGACACTTTTTGATTTTTTGAGTATTGATGTAAGCGCCGTCGCTGCGTCTCTATATGCCCACGGGACTTGACAAATCAAAGGGAAATATGCAAAATCAAAAGTCAAAAGGAGAAAAGGAGAAAAGAAAAGTTGGAGAGCAATGGCTGCATGGTGCAGACATTTCCTCGTCTGCTGCTGGTTTGTTCTCCGTGACACACGTGACCGCAGAAACCACCACATCATCATAGCCACTATAATCGAGACTATAGTAGGAAATGAATAGGCGAATACAACCAGACCAAATAATCATCGCCATCAACGCACAGAGCGACAAAGTTATTGTTACGTTGGGTGCGAAATAATAGTCTGACCAACTCTTTCTCCTCTGGCCCGGTAGTGGCGGTTATTCCAGCCAAAGTTTTGGGTGATGGACCATCAGGGAATAATAATCTGGCCGTCCGGCCAAAACTTTGATGCTGCTGCTGCTGCTGCTGGGCCCATTCTAAACTGCTGCTGGCATCTCTCGCTCGGTTGACAAAAGTCCGTTTAGATTATTATTTATTATTCAATGCTGGGCGCTTGAAAGCTCTCTTTCTCTTCCGGGTTGCGTCCGGATGAGCTGCTGCTGCTGTCGTTTCGACCTTCAATTGGACGAACAAACCAACATTTTGGGGCTTTTTCTATTATATAATTTCCAAGTTTTCGACATGTACCGCGCTCGTTTGATGAGTGTCGTCGACTTTTCCCTTTGTGGATGAAATCAAAGTTTCGCCGTCCTCAAATCATGTCATCCACAGCAGCGACGGGCACAAGGGAATTGTCTGGACGGGCGGCCGGCCAGCCGGCCGGCCAAGGGAATAATGCAGGTGTCCCTCTCGAGAGGATTGGCCCTTGTACTACCAAACTTGAAATTCCTCGCTGCTGCTAAAAACTCATTCTCCGAAATACCATGGACCATGGTGCACTAATGGACACTCAACTTTTAGTATTGCAAATTTAATTTAATCGCTATTATCTGGTTTTATTCAATTTATTTAGTTTTATTTTTTTTAATTTTTTTTTTAGTCTAAATTTAATAATAAACTCATTGACTTTTGACAGAGCTTTTGAGTCAATTTATTCCGGTTCATTTTCGCAATCTGACAAATGCAACATCCCAGATTGCAGACTACAATTTAGCCAACGACACGCACGTGAAAGTACGAAACTTTGTCTTATTCTTTTATTTTTAAAAGTGTGTAAAAATCATCTAAACACCTGCAATTGTGCACTGGAATGGACATTCTACTAATATTTTGGCAGGTATATTTTTGTATTTTGTAAACCCGAGTGTGAATCATTTTGTAGTGTATAGCAAGCTGGCAGAGACAGACATGGCTTATTCTTTCTAGGCCAGGCATTGCAGAATTAGTAGAAAATGAATAAGGAATCATTTCAGAGTCTTCTTGTCCCAACATTATCCATGTGAACCAATCACTTGGTGGTTCTCACTGGTGGTGCAACTTAAACAGTAAACTGTCAGAACTACAGAGCACAGACAGGTTTTTCCCATTCGTTATCAGCTAGGAATTTATTTATTGAGTTAAAAAACAAACAAAATAAAACTGAATGACAACCCAAATATTATCAAGTTTATTGTTTATTTGGTTAAGACGAAAAACTTTGATTTCATTGCATTACATTTTTCAAAAACAAATTATTGAATTTTTTTTTTTTTTTAAATTTGTTTTTGCTAGTCTTAACCAATCAAAACTCATTTTTGAATCTCCTGCTTGTTACTGATGCGAAATACAAGAAGGATCGCAAACAATTTACATGAAAGTATACACGCGAGATTAATGAAAGTATCAGTTTGTTGAACAAAAATAAGATGAACATTGTAAAAGTTATTTCTAACATTTTATCCTTTGGCCTTATTGTCTAATATTGCGAATATGCACAAACGACCTTTGTCGATTTAAAAAATGTCAAATAGTTAACGCCCAAATCCAACCAAATGACATTCGAAGAAAGAAAATCTCTGTAGAATAATTATTTCAATTTGAAATTTCAGATGGAAAAATTGATCCTGGACTCCTGGACAAAGGGAAGAGAATAGAAAGCGCCCTTCGCAGAAAAGCCTTCAGGTACTGATTTAAAACTAAAAAAAAGTTGTCCAAAACATATTTTTTTAAAAAAAACTATGATGTTCTCTGAATGGGCGTATCTCCAACCTTTAAATTGCAGGTATCGGGATCGTCGACCCACCACTGGAAAATGTCGTCGTACGTCTTGGACGGCAATCGTTCGTCGTTGGCCAATTTGCACAGGTGACACCAGCCCTGTTTGGTCGTCAACTGGACATTGAAATGTCGCTTCCACTCAAAGTAGCGCCCATACAGCGAATCTGACGCGTTCAATAAGAGAAGATAATTGCCAAGTTGCTCAGGTGAGTCAAAGTCTTTGGCATCAATAAATGAATGAGGCGGTGCGAATCGGTTGTAATCCACTCCGCCCATGACGATGGGCACGGCGTCGTAGAGGAGGGCCCTCGTCAATTTCTCCGTCACGTAATCGGTGCAAAATGAATTCTCGAACGCCACGTAGAACTTGTAATCGCTGCGAATCATTTCCAGGCATCTGTCGCCGCAGGACAAGTTGCCGCATTTGCCGTAAATGTCCACAGGTACGTGTCGGCCCAGTTCCTTCACGTAATCTTCCCGGTGGATGGACGTGACGCAGTTGGACACGAACCAGGCCGTCAGTTTCTTCTTGCCGCTGGATGGTGATGGGCTGGATGTCGTGACGTCACCGCTGTGCTGGAAGGTCGGATAGCTCATTGCGCTGATGGGATGCTTTGAACGCGGGACAACAAAGCCGTAGGAATCACGCTGGACAATGTCGGAATCGAGCCGATAGGTCATGGTCCAATTGAAGAAGGAGAATCGAGTGCGTGGGTCGAGCATCGACTGCGGGTCCGTGTTGACTGGCGACTCCATTTCAAAGAAAACGAATCGCTGGTGAGGGAAACGGTGAGGCGGCAAATCGGAGAAATTCAAATTCTGGGCGGAGAAGACGACGACTTGGCTGCCGTTGAATTGCGATCGGTCGTTGGTCACTTGGCACGTAGAAATGGGACATTGAGCCTGAATAAAAGGTTCACGTCCGAAGCCGAACGTGAAATCCTCGATGCCGAAGAAATCGTTCCAGTAGAGAATCGTTTTAAACTCTGCCGGTTGTTCCATTTTCTCACTGTCGTTGTTCCGGTCGCCATTTGTCTGGATCTCAAATTGAATCTTTTAATAAAAGAAAATAGAAAATGCTAGGACACAATGGGGCCATTTAAAGAAAAAGAGTAGAAATCAAATGGTCTAATAATACTTGATTGGCATCCAATTGAAAATGTGCGTAGGTGACGAAGAGTAGTGCGAAGCCGAACAAGAAGATGGCCCAAATGCTGTGCTTCCGGCTGCAGCCAGACAACAAAGCCATATCTGCTCAAGTGGATTCAATCTTTTCTCAAAGGAAACACTCTTTCTTCGAGGCGATTATATTTTATAATAAAAAGAGTAGCAGAGAAAGATGCGGAGACAATTTCTTTTCTGTGGGTCTCTAGAGTCTTAAAAAGCGTTGCCAAATTGGCGACTCTGAATTTTTACAATTTCCTACTTTTTTTGGTATTTAACTTTCCAGGAAATGGTATAAAGCTCTTCCGTGATGTCGCTGATTGAATAAGCAATTTCGCAGTGTTTAGGGATTGAATAATCAAAAAGTTGGTCGGGTTTATCTATTCGTCTTTGCACACCCGCAGGAACCCGAGAGCAGAGGATAAAGCGTTATTTGACCTAATCCAATTAGATATTTCCCTCACACAACAACAACAGAGATGCCCTCAACTGCGAATTCAACCGTCGTCGATCCTTTTATACGCGCTAAGCTAAGCCATCCCGTATATATAACTATTCAATCATTAGACTCGACCATGCAAGTGTATATGTACGATAATATATACTTGCGGGCGCTGCCAGAACTTTGTTTCCACCCTCCACGTTAGAAAAAGAGACACCGATAATATCGTAGACTAGAAATGGAAGCCATCGTTATACAGAATCGTCAACGGCGTGTGAGAAACCAAAGGTGTGCAATAAGATGGAACGACGACGCCCCTGCTGCTCTGAAAAAATAACGAGATGGTTACGGAAAGTAGAAAATAATCGACTTTAGAATATTGAAACCGTAAAAATCTCGGCCTTTTTCATTTCTATCCACAGGCATTATGCAAACGCAATGAGAATTTTCAGCTACTTATCAAAAGGTCCTCATTTCTATTAGGTTTCTAATAAATGCTAAGTGCTTTTTTTCTTTTTAAAATTATGATTGGACTATCTAAACTGTAATCTTGCCTATTATTTTCCTATTCCATTTCAACTTTTTTTTTTAAATATTAAAACAAAAAAGGATGTACAGGCTAAGTTATTCCTTGTCCACTCAGCAGTTTTTTTCCGTGATGTTTACACATGAGCATATTAATTTCACTTAAAAAAGATGTAAAGAAAGTCCACAGTTTATTAAACAAATGTTCAAAAATCACTCCTTCACAGCTTCTTGGGAAGGTGGTAGTTTTCCACACGCTTTCATGAATTTGACCAAGTAAGCAGGCCTTTTCTTGAATTGTTTGATTTTCTGTCTTATCTGGGCTGCAGTTTCTTGATAATGGTTGTTTTTGTCCATGGCCATGGCCTAATGAAAATTAAAAAAAACAAACATTAATAGCCACACACATTCTTCAACTAAAATAAATCACCAATCACCTCATAGTCTTCCCCGTGCTTTCCAAGAAGATACTCGATCCACTTGACCTTTTCTTTTGGCATCCTCATGGTTCCCGTTCTGGGGGCATTCATTTCCTGTTCAAGTTCTTTTACGACAGCTGTAGGCTCTCTGGGTACACGTTCCTAATCAAAATTTAAAATTCTAAATTTGACAACAGGAGCAAACAACTTTTTTAACAAAAATGTTACCAATGGCGTCTTTGAGCTGACAGGTAATGATCTGTTTGCATCGTACACTAGACCCATTGATCTTAGATTTGTACTTGCAGATTTATCACCTCTCCAACTATTTTTAATTGCTTTACTAAATAAATAAAGTTAATTATTATCAGCATTTACAAAATAAAATCACTAAACAGGGAGATGATGCTTACCAATTGATGTTTGGAACTTTTTTAGCCTTCTTTGCAACCTTCTTTTTGTCCACATGATATTGAAACTTCTTCCTTCCTCTGGATTTTTTGTTGCTCACCATTTTTTGTAATTCGCTTTAACTTGAACAAACTGAGTTTGCAAATGTCAATGCGTCTTTCTTTGCTGAAGCAGACGCTACGTTCTTCTATCACTTCACGTGGTCAACTCAGCTCTAGCGTGGAATTTTCGAACTCGACATCGAAGTCTCTGAAATCAGAAAGGACTTAGAATAACAAAAAATTACCATAACTTGTTAATTTTGATCTCCAAAAATAGAGAATAAAAGAAACAAATTCATTAATTTTATTGTACATTGCTAGGCAAGTTAAAAATTAAAAATTTAAAAAATTCGACTCCGATACTAGAGAAACTGGCGGGGAATCTCAGAACCCCCTATTTAAACACCCGCCAATACGCAATCCAGCAAATTGTCCAAGGGAGCAGACAGTAGACCGTTACCACAGACTACGAAGTGTCTGTCGTTATTTCGAAACAAATCGTTAAATTGAACGGGATTTCAATAAAATTACACACAAAAATGACGTCTATCGTAAGAATTAAACGTAGGCAAAGTCAGGAACCAGCTGAAGCCCTTGTTCTTGCAACCAAACGTATTAAAGTGGAAGGTTCTGAACAGGCAGTTGAAGAGAACATTTTCAGATTTTGTGGATCTACAGAGAATGAGGTATTTGGTTTGATTTTCATGTTTGTTTGCCAATTAGTAATTCTATTGATGGACTGTACAGGAAGAAAATTTGCAAAATATTGCTAAATTGGTTGAAAAGGGAAAGTTGTTGTCTCACCGTCAAACTCTAAAGGCTTATAAAAGCTCTTCATTTCAGTCAAGAAAAGAAGAAAGTTCAGTTGCTATAAACAGTGAAAAGAAATATAAGGTATTTTTCAAATAAATCTCATAGTTGTTAAACTTGGTTAAAGTTTATTTATTAGGTTCTCAACACATTCCGGGATCTTGATGCCACAAATACGATGAAAGTTTATGACCTTGTACTTGAAGAACATGAAAAAGGTGAAATTGCCACTTGCAATGGAATCCCTCTTGTTGTAGAGAAGTGTGAAGTATTGAAAGAAAATGAGAAGGAGTGTGTCTTTGATTTGTACTACTGTGAAGGAGGAACATTTGATGACTCTTACATTGATCGTCTCATGAGGTACACATAATCAGTGTGGATTCTGTTTTAAATCTTCATATTTTTTATTGTTATTATTATTTGTAGTGTTCAACCCTATTACAACTCTGGAGATCATGAAGACAGTGAAACCGACCACAGTGACGATTCGAATGATGAAAACAACTACCGCAATGAATATCCTGATACAGATCCCGATGAAGAACAAGGGTAAATCAATCATGAATTTCCAATTGTAAAATAAAATCACAATTTGATGCTTATAGTTTATTATCTCATTTCAGAAGTGATGAAGATGTTATTGGGAAAATGTCTGGAATGTATTTGGATGCAACTAACGAATTGTCGTCTGATGATGACGATTTTATCTACTCAAAAGACGACTATCCCCGACACGGTGATGCCTACGCCAATTTTAAGATACGGGTAATGAAGGATTTGCAAGGGAGTGATTACGAGAGCGACAGCGATGACCAGTCAGACGACCAGATCGTTGAGTGTTTAGATTAAAAGTATATTGCTTGATCGGAAAACTTATTTTAAACCTTTTCATGTAAGTAAATTCTCTAAATGTGCATGTCGGGTTGGATATGTTCTCATTTAATATGTTAAACAAAATTGTATTATACAAATTTTTCTTAAAAAATAGCGCATTGATTTAATGTCGACTACACTACAGCTGCTTTTTAAATTGAAACTACAGTACCGTAAAGTATAGATTTTTAAAAATGCCTGTACATAGAAAGATGTAGGAAGTAGTAAATCGTAAATCTATTAGCTAAAACATCTTATAGACTAGACAAAAACTTGAATGATAAAGAATTCCGCAATTAATTTATTGAAACAACCCGAAGATATGAAAAGTGAAAATTATCAGAGAGCGTTCTCTCAAGTTTTGTTTACCGATCGATTTATCGATCTGCGTAAAATTTGGGGTTGTGATAAGTTAAATGGTTATAAAGTTTTTTTAAATTTTTATGAAATAGGATAAAATAATTTTTTAAAGGGATAAAAATACTTCCGTCCATAGTTATTTGCTACAATCCAAAATTTAAAAAATTTTACTACTCTTTTTTTTTACGTCGTCTGCTAACTGAGATCCCATTGCCAGTTTTTCACTGCATCTGCATTCGTGTTTAATTGTTAATGCCCAAGTTTCCAAGTTCCAACTAGGTCATGTTTATCTGTAGTCACGTAGATCTGAAAAACCAACGTACCTTTTAAGTTGTCGAGTATGGGTTCTCGAATAGAAAATGTGATACGTACAGCAGTACAAACATTCGCAACTAAACCAAACGGTTCCTTCGTCAACGCAAATGTTAGTCACAACATGAACATTCTACGACAGCTGCTAAGTGAAATTTGCCCAGCTGACGACCTTGGATTAACTCGCTATTCTGGCCAGCCTCGCTTTCCCTTAAATTTGTTTTCATCAAAAGCTGCACCAGTCTCTTACATGGAAATTTTTGAAAACCAGACTGTTAGCATCGGTATATTTGTCCTCAAGGATGGAGCTTCTATTCCCCTGCATGATCATGTTGGTAACTGATTCAGATGTAAATTTAAAGAAAACTTTAATTATTGTTGAAATGATGATTGATTAAAGGTATGTACGGAATCTTGAAAGTGTTGTATGGGAGCCTAAATGTACAAAGCTACTCTTCAATTGATCTCCCTGGACAAACCAACAGCTCTATAGTGCACCAACCTCAGTACCTAAAGGCGAGGAGATTTCCCATCTCATGTATTAATGAAAAGGATAGCCCTGCTGTGCTTTCACCTTCTGAACACAACCTGCATACTATTTGGACTGTTGGAGGTCCTGCATCTTTTCTGGATATTTTGGCACCTCCATATGATCCAAGTGGCACTCTGAATGGTGGGGAGGTTAGAGATTGCTACTACTACTCAGATGTTGCAGGAGAAGATGGAATGCCATCTAATTCTGAAATCAGATTGCTGAAAAAGACTTCTTGTCCACCTTCTTTCTGGTGTGACTCTTTGACCTACTGTGGACCTGACATCAAACACCTTCAGCATGAATTAAACTAATTAAGGTACAGCAACACAGGTTAAAGTTCCAACAAGTTTTATTTGCAGCAGCATCTCAACAGAAACAGTTTCAGTACTGTAACTAATGTAAAAAAAAAAATGTATCATTGTGTTCAAATACACAAACTGATCTTAACCCACCCAAATCAAGATTAATATATACACTTTCATGTAATCCCAAAATTCATACTTTCTAATTACGGATTAGTATTACTGCTTGTTTTTATTTCTTTTCCGTCGGATGGCCTTTTGGCGAAGTCCAGCACACGGCGTTGATATTGCCGAATAAGAATTTGTTGCTTGTAATAGATTTTCAAAGCTCCTTTGAGCATCAAAAAAGCAATGCCACCCTGGAGAGACAAGAATAATTATAAATAGGTATAAAAGTGTAACATGAAACTAAAAAATATAGCACATCACTTACAAAAAAAGTTTTCTTTAGATTGGAGTGAACAGGATGAAATAGCAATTTTCCAAAGAGAACAGCCATTGATGGAAATATTAATGCTCCACATAACACCCTGGTAGCAGAAACCGGATCAGAAAATGGTGGCTCTGTTCCCTGTGTATGGGGCCGCACAGAATCTGATGCAATTTGAAAAGTGGGTAGTAAATGTTTCACAATGGGCATCCTAGGAACATTCTTATTAAGAAAACCCAAGAGAGCTTCTTCCCAACGAACAAGCCTTCCCAGTATAAGCATGATAGGAACTGTTGGTAGGCCGATCAAAAGAAAAAGTGGATCTGACTGTTCCATTAATGCAAGTCCTTCTTTGGCCCCAACAGCTTGCATGATAGTAAGCGCCCCATAGGTCACAGCAGTCCAATAGATAGAACCAATGACAACACCAGCTGCTATAAATGGGCACACTCTGTAAATAATACGGTCAGCAATATCAAGAACTAAGATGAGTTTTCCTAAAAACGAAATCACATTAAAACAGACTAAACATCAACAATGTAAAAAGAAAGTTACCAATTGGAGGGAAAACTATAACATATTGGGTGTTGCATTGTGGACAGTGAACCCTTTCTAATGAATTGCCTTTCTGCTTTTCGTCAACCCAACGTTGGAGGCAACTTTCATGGACCCATCTTGTTGTCCCACTACATTGGCATGGTTGCACCCACACAGCCGTAAGATCGTCCTCATCCGTAGCAAAACAAACCCAGCAATATCTTTTGCTAAAAAATAACAACCAAGTTATTGCAAATTCAAATTTTTAATTGCTTTCACTTACTTATCATCGTGTAAATCTTCTCGGCGATTCGTTTCAATGACGGGTTCTTCTGTCTCCTCCATGATTTTTCAGTTATTTTTCTTTCTGTTGTTTATCACAATAAGAAAACACGACACACAAGCCACCTATTGGGTACGTTTGAAACTAGATACAATAAAAAATCGAGAAAAAAGAGGCGGGAAATGACAAGCAAGTGATGTCATCACGTGACTAGGCGGGACTTACTGCGGGTCAGCCAGCACCCTGCACCCAGCAGTGATTAGAGTAGCTATGCCATGGCTGTGCTATGACTCCTAAAATGAGCCTATGATCATGTATCGAAAACCCGCACAGAAAAACTTCTGGAAACAATCAGCAACTTCCTTCCCATATAAAAAAAAAACCGTATCCATAATTACTACGGGGAAATCATAACCGTAAACGCCAATCAATAAAATTTTATCTCAGTTATTCACATTTCTGCAAAACCAAATTGAGAGAAACAGACAATAAGCTTTCATAGAACATGATAAATCAACTTCAAAAACATCAACTGAAATGAAGAGCTATGTATTGAACATTGATCAGGTGAAAATGTTCACTATAATAGTCTCACAACTTCAATGGCATACCAATCTTTGCGTCGGTTCTCTGGAGGACTTCGCTTCTGTTCGAGCAACGTAATTAAGGGCTCTGATTGCCCCAAAGAATCCAGGAATTCGTACTGCAAAAATCCAAATAAGTTAAAACATTGAAATAAAACAAACACATTTTTTAAAACTTACACTTTCGCCAACAAGTTGTCCGAGTTTTTTAATCAACTGTTTAACCTGATTATCAGTTCCGGCTATCAGAAGCTCGTGATGATGAGCGTCTAAAATGAGTGAAATCCAATCAACAAGCTGACTAAAATCTGGTTTACTAGTCCTAGAATCTCCAGTAAATTTGCAGTCCTCTAGAAGCTGGGCCAAATATTCCAATAGTTTAATGGTTGATTTGGTAGTCAACTTCCTTCTTATGTGATTCAGAAGAACGACATCTGAATACGAAATGGAAAGAAGAATCTCCAGCATTTTGGATCGGCTGTCTCCTTCGCTAATAGTTTCCTCCAGAGAAAAATTTAAAAGATCAGCTTGCCATTTCTCCGGCAAGTCTTTGACAGATGACAAGAGAAGGCAAATGCCGTCAATGTCCTTGTCTTCTTTCAAGGATGGAAGTAATTCGTCAAAAATACGACCACTGCAAGCGTTCGATTCCCACAGCGAGTTGGACAATTTGCTTGTTTCAATTTGACGGAATATTAATGGATTCGGGATGGATGGCTTCTCTGACGATCCGCCCCATGCAACAACTTCAGGCTTTGCACTAGAATCTGTGCAAAATTAATCAATCAAAATCATTAATTCTCTAATTAATAACACTTGTCTTCGTTCGAGATCACGATGTGATTACCTCTGACTTGTTTGCTATCAATCAAATTCCAAAGCAAAGAAGGTTGAAGGACATAGGGGACCACAACCTTGAATTCAAAAAAACATTTTTAACTATTTCAGGAGAATATGAGCGATAAACTTACCAAGTTCTGAACAATGCAGAGAAGCAGGACATTGTTTGATGGTAGGCAATACAGGTGAGGTGGATCACAGAAAAATTTTAATTTTCTATTGGACACACTCATGCCAAACTTCAAATCAAACAGCAATAACACGGCTCCTTCTTCACTCACATCCGCACCGTAAATGGCGATATGAGTGGAATCCAACATGACCATTGCTACAGGACTTGTAAGACAAATCCCACTTAGGTTAGAAGTTAACATGATGGCTCCCTGCTCAGAATATTGGACCAATTCTCCATCAGACCCTGTTGTAAAACAATGAAATTTAATTTAATCACATGTTCTTTTACCATATACAAGAAACATACATAGTACAAGAATGGTGACAATGTTGGCATTATCATTAACCACAGCCATTCCTACATTTTTGCAGTTGGCACCTTTGGTCAGAGAGAAATTCAGATTCCCATCTGGTGAGCCATCACCGGTCAGACGGACATAATAGACCTAGATTATATCCAGAATATAAATAACATTAAGCTTCTTAGAAATTGATGAAGATATACCTTGTTTTTAGATGTAAACAGTATCAGAACTGTTTGATCTTTAACTCTTTCAAGGTAGGATTTGGAAACAGTTTCACCCTGTTCTAGTAAGTTGGGCTTGACATCCTTCCGTTTGGTTAAGCCAACTTCCAAACTTTCACTGTAACCATTATCGTAGACAATGATGGATGATTTCCCAGGGGAAGAGTGGATAGTGTGAATATTTGTTGTAAACTTTAAAATACAAAAGAATTATTGCTTGCCCATTAACCACAAATATAGAAAACTTACCGTATGCTTCTTGACATCTTCGAGGTTTGATTCTTCTTCATTCCACATGCAAATGTGTTTCCTATTCAATACACATACATATTTGTCATTGATGCCGTTATAGACACTTTTCGATGTAATCTGGTTTGATTGTCTAGTGCTCCAACTTTTTAGGGGCTTCTGATCTGACAGCTGCAATTAACAAATGACAGGGTCAAAAAACAAAAATTGTCTTCTGAATAATAAATCATACCTTTTGTTTAACAATAATATTAGGCCCAAGAGTAACAAGAATCATACTTTCTTCTTTGTCAGCACTAACCCCAACCAAATTTTGAGCACCCAAAAGTGGACACAAAGTGTAATGGGGTTTAAATGTCGCCATTTTCCAATGGAGGTTAGCTTTCTTTAAACCTCCAGTTTCTTTCCTAACAAAAAAAAAATCTGAAACACTACAAAACCACGATAAACACCGTGATTATAACACGTCTTGGTCAAATTTTTTGGTATCGAAACTCTAAGACCATGTCTAAGACACACGTGTTGGCCTGTTCAGTATTTAGATGGCCGATCGCTTGACATGTTTGATGTTTCCACAAGCACAAATTTCCGAAATGAGTACGTCCGACACCCAGAGCCAATGCGGTGAAAAGTAGTACTTCATTTTGACATTCGACGAGACAAAAATATGAAAATCAACTGTCAATCGAAAATTACAGGTTCTCTCGTAGTCCTCGTTCCTTATCGAGAAATTCACGTTCTTAAGTATGCTACGCCCTTTAAATTGTTGTTTGAAATAAATGAGATAATTTGATTAGCGTCCAGGTATCACGAATGGATGTCATCAGAGGAACTTCAGACATTGACTGCGTCCGAACCGCTCTCCTTGGAACAAGAATATGAAATGCAAAAGACATGGGCAGCTGATGAAGACAGTTTAGTGTTACAAAATATCCAAATAGTTTTGACAACAAATATCAATATGACCATATTTCCTTTACAGAGTGCACTTTCATTATTTTGGATAAAGCCAAATACGAAGAGACAAATAACGAAGTTGGTAAATCAAAATATTCATTATCAACTATTCAATCTACTTACTAATTGTCATCCTTGAACAGAGTCTATGATCGGTGACACCAATGTCTTCATGACTGATGAAACTGATGCCACCTTGGCAGAAATTGAGATCATGATTGCAGAGACTGGTTATCGTAAAAATGGAAGAGGAAAAGAATCAACATTACTAATGCTCAAATATGGTGAGGAAAGTTACACAGAGAACAAACAGCATCATTAAAAAAACGGTCATTAAAAAAACACAGGTATAGAGCAATTGGGAGTGAAACAGTTCCAAGCCAAAATCGGACTGGATAATATTGCGAGTATTCAAATGTTCCAGAAGTTGGGTTTCCGCGAAATCAGTCGCAGTGAAGTTTTCAATGAAGTTACCTTGGCTGCCACTTCTGACGACGAAGCATTTGTACGATACATGAAAGATCACCTTGTCCAATACAGTATATCTCACCATTACTGTGAATGGAGTTTAATTTTTTGTTTAATGATTTTACGTGCATCTTTAAAATTTGCGAGCTGCTGCCATCTTCCTTAGCGAGTAGAAAAGAAGGATACGACCGATCCCCCACCTCGCTTCTTTACCAATATTCCTCTCACTGTCATCGAATAGAGAAGATAAAATAATTAAACTGACATAGAAATGTTCCATCTAAAATTAAATAAATAGTCTACCGGGTTCACCAGGGGTTGTGTTAGTTCATGCAGGGTACCAAAGAAAATTTATTGCCAGGTCTCCCCACGAGAAAATAAAATCAAGAAACCACATGCACTTAAAAGCTATTTTTGAACTGGAACCAGACACCATGCACTACTGGGTTTCGGGGTCAATTATTTTTGGTGAAAAAATAAAGAGGAGAGAAATAGCAGGGGAGGAAGAAATAAGAAAGGTTTTAAGAAAATAGGAACGAGTTGCGTTTTTTAGATGCTTTCGCCAACAAAATTGACCTACAAAAAGAATCTTGAGGTGACATTAGTCGATTGATGACCGTCTGTATGGCCGCCATCCATTCGTCACGGTCGTCGGACCTCTCGGCCGAGAAGATGAAGGCGCGCGACGGCGTTTTCACGTGAAAAATGAAACCCACGTCTTTGAGTTTCCAACCGAGTGGCTGGCCCGTGTGGACACTGTAACCGTCACTAATGTGACCGATAAAGATTTCTCCCTTGGGATAAGGGTCCTGTCAAATCGATTCTATTCAATGTCGTTTATTTTATTTGATAATGACGTTTACGTACCAATTTCTGATCGTGGTACATGAGTTTTCTTCCATCTAAAGTGAACCAACGTCTTTTGAATCCATCCGAAGGTTTAGGCCCAGTTTTACATAAAAATCCTTCCTTCAGAAAATCCTGAGTCAAACATTGTGCCAACTGTGAAAGAATCAAACAAAACGGTGTCAAAAAACAATTCATTTCGAGGATCAACGACGACCCACCTCCGTTTCGGCCAATGTAGGATGCGCGACTTGGAGTAAATTGAGTTTCGCTGATCGAATAGCCATATACCATTCGACAATCACTTCTGCGTCATCATGATACACGTAAATGTGTCGAGTTGAGCCCTACAAATACAAATAATTATTAAGAATATTTTTAAAAAATAATTCATTTGGACTGTGCCTGATTGATGTAGGTTATCTGAAGGGAAGTTGGAGGTTTCAATTTCTCAGGGGCAAATGCCACGTTCATGTCGAGAATACGAATTTCCGCCTTGGGATCCTTTTTCTACAAGAAAAAAACAACAAAAACAATCACGTAAAGCAATAAAGAAATTTGATTCTGAACCATAAAAAAAACGTGAAAAGAAATGAAAGCGTCGTCTTACATTGGAGACGTAATATTTAAGAGTGTTGTCTCTCTCCGACAGGACGAATCGCCTTTGTTTGCACGAATCGTCGACTTTACTCCTCTTGAATAAGAAACCTTCCATAGTTCCGCGGGAATACCGTTGCTTCTCAACGTGAATAAACTCTTCTCTTTCGTATTTGGCCCTTATCCATTGCTCTCTGAGAATCCTGTGAGCAAACAATTAATATTTTATTGTAAAACTCAACAATGATGAATATTCTTACTGGGGATCATTTTCTGATGGTCTTCTGTAGAAAACTGGCACCCGTTCTTCATACTTTCTTTTGGCAACAATATTCCCCACTTCTTCTAAATGTTTCACTTGCGATTCTTCCCATTTGTCTAATCTCAGGTGCTTTATCTTGGATATGTGGGTCCCCAAGGCACGATGAATCCCGGCACACTAGAACAATATAGTAAAAGGTTAAATATAAACTAACTTTAATATCAACAACCAGCAGCAAACCTGCGTGCAAAGAAAGACCCCAATATTGTAAGATGCATACTCTGTGACTGTGATAAAAGAGAGTTGATTAAAAAGTTAGTTTTTGACAGATGAAACTGGTTATCAGTAACTGACCTTGGCAATTGCAATCTGCACACACACTGTTACCAGTTTTCTTGACCAATTCCAAGACTCGTCTCCCATTAATGTCAGCCATTTTCCCAGCACGAAAAAAACTAAACAAATTTGTTGAAACTGGGCAGGATTACGCAAGACCCCCTCTAAAATGCACAGGGGTTTCCAAGAAAAAAAAGTTGTGTGGAAATCATCGGAAACAACCGAATCGCGTTCCAGTTTGGTGCGTCGTCATCACAGTACTAGTAAGAACCACAACTGCCGCGTCGTCGACTGAGATATCCATATTTGGTGGAAGGAAATAAGGTGGTGGCTGTGGTTTCTCTTTGTTACCAATAGCAGTGATTATATTTGTTTGGGTAAACACACACACAAGGGGTCCCACCGATTAACTTGTTTATTGTTATTGAGATGGGCAATCGAGGGGGACGTCAAACTAACTGCGTCCAAGTGCAGACTGAAAAAGTTTGTGTTGACAGGGGGGTCCCAAGGCCACTCCTCTCTACACACTCGATGTGGGCGGGTTCTCAATTCGACTCTTGGGGGTCCTTTCTCTGAAAAAACTTGATTTGATATAAGACACTGTAAAGAAAACTCGTGATTGGATTGAACCCTATAAAAGGAATGAAGGAATCATTTATTTCTTTTTGTGTGTCATGAAAAATTATTAAGTAATTAAGGCTATGGCAACGTTGAGGAAAGGCGGAGATTTTTCAAATGTAGGATTTGTTTTTTTCAGTCAATTAAATTGGATGTGCGACATTCAGGCTTGCGTCTTACAGGCCCACATTTTTTTTTACGTGCCTTTCAGGCCCAATTTTGACGACATTCAGGCCCAAGTTTTTTTTTTAAAAATAAAATCATGGAAACTTTGTGAGTTTCGTTCGCAATAAAACGGCAATGTTCGGGGGGCAGGTGGGTGAGTCGAATAAGGCGTCGCTTTGTGATCTGGTGTTCGGAGTCCTTAGGTATCCGAGTTCGACTCCCATGGTGAGCATAGTTGCTCCCACACCTGGGCACTACCACTACACGGTATACAGTTCACACGCTACTACACACAACACTTACAGACACACAAACATAACTTCGGAAAAGGATTTTCCAACGTAATGAGAGTTTTGAACGTCTTGTCGCAATCTTGGATAGATGTATGAACTAGAAAATTAAAATTTAATTAAAATTATATATAAATGTAATTTTAATTATAATTACTTGGGGTGGATTGCTTGTTTGTGCATTTCTAAGTCATGCTTGGTTGGGAATGTTAGGAATGTAGGTGGGAATCCCACCTGGTCGCATGTTCTACATTCCACGCCTTATTGAGGCGTGTGCATCGTATTGATGTGCCGTTGCACATCACTTTTTGTCTCATGGCAAAACGGGCAAACTTCTTTTTTACCCTTCGGTGTCGTCGGCACAGGTGTCGACGGCCTTATAAGCGGTTTAATCTTCTTTGAATCTTCTTTGTCTTTCAAGACGGTGTTGGCCTTTAAGAGTTTTTTTTCTAATTTTGACGTGCGGTCAGAGTACTCTATATATTTTTTCTCCAAGCTTCTAATTTCCTACAAAAAAAAAATTATTCTAAAAGTAAGTAGACACGGGCAGTAACTTTTTATTTACCCTTATCAAGTGATTCTTCGAATTATCTTTCTCTATGCGTGCCTGAAGACAAGACGCCTCGTCAACCATAGTTGCCTGTTGCAACTTTTTGGTTGTTAGATCTAAAGAAGCTTTTGCCATAAGAGCTTTCAGACTGCGAATTTCCTACAAAATCAAATCACAAAGAAGAAAAAATTAGCCTAAAAGGAAAACACAACGCAAACGCAAATAAACAACTTTCTCTTTACCATTATTAAAAAATCTCTGTCAATTTCAAAATCAACCAAAGCCTGTGCATTCCAATCGTCCGAAGCGTCATCTGAATCGCTGCTCGATGACATGCTCGAGATATGTGCTGCAACGGGGAAAAAAATGTATTTCTATAAGAACGGATGGATGGATGGAGAAGGAAAAAAGCTTTTAGGCATATTGCTTTTGATCCAACATAAAAAGGGGGACGTGTAGATAAAAAGAGGTGGAATAAGGGAGGCCCGGCAAAGAAGGTGGAAAAAAAGGGGTGGTCGTTTGAAAAACTGTTTGAAACGCACGCATATGGCGGTTCTCGTAAATTACAAATTTGTCACAATTTCAAATTGTTTCGTCCTCCCGCGCTTGGCGACTTGAACTTGGCCCATCGGAAAGTGTCGTCGGAAGGGATTGAAAAATTTGTCGCACTCTTTCCCAACGCTCGATCAAATGACCCGTGTTGAACACAACACCCTCATCTATACAGACAGTGTATCTCCACCCCATGATGTAACAACACGGAAGACTCTCGTCCATTCAATTTCGTGTTGAAATATGTTATGGCGGCATCCCCCAACAATAGAAACGATCTAAACTATTTCAACAGTTTGAACATTATATTACTTAGATCGGACTATTTTTCAGACTCTGCTCTGTGTCTGTCTGTTTGACAGAAATGATTTCCAATTGAATTGGGCGCCATATGGACGTATAGATGGCGCGCGGAGGGCCAATGATGTCACGCATCATCTAATCGGATGAAAAACCCAGTTGTGGATCTAAAGTTTGAATGCACGGGTCACAGGTGGTCAGTGTGGTTTCATTTATCACGTCATCGCGTCACGTTATGTTGACTCGGCCGTGTCCCTGCGGACGACACGCGCCACTGCCGCTGCTGTTGCCGCTCTTCATTCAATTTTCGTCAGCAGCCCAAAAATATGTCTGAAATTTCTCCTCCATCAGGAGTGGCAACAAATGAAACGATCCAAGAGTGACTCGACGGTTATTTTGTCCCTTTACTCGCCCGTAGCCAATCTTAGTCTTTCATTAAACCATCAATCGGACCCCGGCCAGGCCGTCATTAGCAAGAAGCTCTGGGAGGAGAGGCTGTTATCAACAGCGGCAATTAAGCGGCTCATCATCATTCATCGAAAACTTAATTCGCCCTCGCCCCACATTCAATTAACAATTTCCCCATTTTGATAATAGGTTAATTATCTCCCAGATATAGTCTAACCTTTGGTTATAAAGAATGAATGAATGGTAATTTGCCAAACGGGAGAATTTCAGACTATTGACAAGAACGATAAGCTCACGAGCAAATACACACGGTAGAGTCTTACCGAGGATTAGATTCGGTTGCGCAACACACAAAAGGGGGGGGGGGAAGGCAGATAACAAAAAAAAAAAATAGATACTAGTAGTCTCTGGTCGAATAAGTTCGTTTGAGTATTATTTTCGGAGGGGGAGAGAGATGCTGAAAAAAAAGCGTTGAAAATGGGGCCAGAGCGATTTATATAGTTGAACGATTTACCAGTGACACGCTGGGCGGCCCAGCACACGTGACCGGGAGACGACAAACAAAACAACAAATACTATAGACACAGCTACAGAAATGACGAGAGAGAACAAAAGCTCCGATACAGATATTACAACTCATTTATCAAGTGTCTCATTTTTTTTTCCCGGCCTGTAATCATAAAATTATACGCAGAAGTCGCAGAATACGTAACAATAGGAAACGCTGTTTTTTATTCACCCTCAGACAGAGAGATAGAAAACGTCTCCAAATGGACTGGGATTTGTAATGTCCGATTGACGTATTGGTAAATGACTGGCAATTGGACATGACGCCAAATGTTTTTATTTATCTAATGAACCATCTCATTTCCCTCATTTTTTCCAGGGGAGCGCTATACATTCTTCCACCTATATTTCAGGTGGGCAATGAAGTGGGTTTGTCCTTTCCGTCTCCGTGCTATTTCGAGGTAATTTTATTACATTTTTATTTAATGTGTCAACATGTCGCGCTCATTTGTTTGAAACCTCCACAGGTATTGGGATACAATTAAATATGCTCGTAAAGCAAAACAAATGAAGGAAAAGAATGACGACAAGCCAAACATTTATTTGGTCGCAATGATTTGGGAAGATGCGGAGATACTGCAGCTGCATGAATTTGATTGCTTAATGGAAACTTCCCTTCAAATTTTTTTAAATCTTTACATTACGGTGACAGATGGATCCCATTTAGGAGGTAATATATGCCTACTCTATTAGCACATTTTTAATTTTTAGCATTACCAAGATAATAACCCCCTATTTTCCTAGTGTTTATTTTGAATCTAATGATACCATTGATTGCATAACAAAAACTAACTGGAAAAAGAGCGCCATTCTATTCCTCGCTAATATCTCCTTAATGGGTAAATTAAAGCGTATATTTAAGCGCATATTAAAATTTGTTCAAAATCTGTTGAGTTCAGTTGGTCGAATCCTCGCCTTGAGTTTGTTTGCGTCTGTTTACGGATGGATTATTTGGCCGGCCTGCCTTGCCCACCTGATCCCAATTTTCGTTTGGCACCGAACGAAAAATTACAGTTTCACCGACTCTTTGAGATTTTCAATTCTGCATGTCATCACTTACTTGTTACCCGCAAAAAATGAGTCTGATAAAGAAAAACACCCACGAATCTCACCCGCGGCGTACCAGACTGTGAGTTAACGATTTTTGATTTTTTTAATGACGAAATTTGGTATAATCATCTTTTGGATTTGATTATCATATAGATCTGGGCCTGCGAAAATTTGTTTCTTATGTTACTGGTGGCCAACACCTTCATTTAAAGCGATGAAAGGCTGATTCCTAGAAACGCATTCGTCCTGTCCTAACCTTGAAATCAAACATTTTTGAAGATTATTTCAAGTTTAGTTTCGTTACATTTGTTGAACAAAGATTGACGGCATTGATTTTCTAAGAATCTAGAGATTTACTTTTCCCTGCTTAGTTGTTCTTTGATTGCCCTTATAAAATCTCAACATAATTTAAAAATCCCGCTCGACTAACACTCGCTCAACTGTCAAAAAAAATTATCTTATGACACCCTACACTTTTCTCTGCAATATAAAATTAATAGGAACCGAAGATACTCGATTTTTCCTGTTTAATTATCCTTTGACTGAATTAAGACAAATCTCAACATGATTAAGCGAATCACGCCTCTGCTATAACCTGTAGATAAAGAAATGTAGTCGCCAAAAATAAGATCTAACAACATTCGTATCTTTTTCTTTAAAATATAACCTAATATGGAATGGCAAATCATTTAATCGGTCAGTCATTTACCCTTGGACGAAAAACCAGCTGAACGATCTCATTTGAGTTTGACGTGGAAGGATCAGACGCTACGATAGTACAGCAGGCTCCTCCCATCCTAGAATTTCTCCACATTTTATCTGAGCCGTGCAACCAAACTAAAGTTGAAGCAGCTTTTCTTATTTCGATCGCACGACTTTTTGTGTCATACATAACACCCAAAAATCATAAACAAACAACTTGCTGATGTCACTCTGAAATAATAAAAGACAAAAATAAAGGTAAGAGAAACTGAGGGAATCAGTTGAAAGGAAATGTGCTGGTAGGGAATTCACCTTGATTTTCACCGTTTCTCGTGTTCCTGATACTCTTCTTATTCACCTCTTGCAAGGATTGATTCCGTTGTTGTAAATAATCAAGAAGAACATCTTCATGTTCGGAATTATCGCCATTCTAAATAATTTAATTACTAAATGTCCAAATAAAAAAAAGAATCAGGAATTATTTTATTATTAGATTTCATGCTGTCTGTAATTTATTACAAAATTCTTATATCTATAACTGTCGATGACTCACGGTCTGATTTCGCTATGTAACTAGCTTGTGACTTGATAAAATTACACCAGGAAAACAATCAAAGTCGCAGGTGAATTGAAGTTTCAAAGGTAAGCG
The DNA here is from genome assembly GCF_021234035.1 of Daphnia pulicaria. NCBI lineage: Eukaryota > Metazoa > Arthropoda > Branchiopoda > Diplostraca > Daphniidae > Daphnia > Daphnia pulicaria. The sequence continues at coordinate 2,005,843 of NC_060919.1, read as the reverse complement.
AAAACGCTCAATTCTATAAAAATGTCAAAGGTTATTACACTTATTAGTCCTCCTATCTCAGTACAAAAATAACAGTACAACAATGCGTTACTCTCAATGAACAAACGTTTGTTTCCGGAAGATGTTTTCCCGGAAATCAACGTTCTTAAAACTATTGACCTTGATCAAAAGCCAGAAACAGACAGTCTGCTGCCATAGGGGAAGGTATCAACACGTATCTAAAATAAAAGAGTGTGATTTACAAAATGGAACTCATCAAAAGAACGACTCTGAAATCTTTGACTGCTGATCAGCCTTTGTCAGTAGTTCAGCAATTTGGGCAAAGATGCGCGGAAAATATTGATTTGGAACATTTAAATCTGTTTTTAGTCTTCACTTGGATTTCGTTAGTGTTTTACGTCTTGGACATTGTCATCGAACTTTATTGGCTGATTCATTTCTTCAGCCGAAATTATTATTGGTGTTTCGGTTGCACCTTGGCATTTTGGATTATCCCTGTGGTTCTGTTGTATTTCAGAAGTGTTTCATTGCGCAATGAAAGAAAAGAGACGTATGACCCCAGAGACCTTTTATCAAAAGAGGAATCTGATTTCAGATGGGCAATGAAGTGGGCTGGTCCTTTTTGTCCTATTCCGAGGTATTTTTCCTAAACTAATTTAAATTTCATTAAATTGCAACATGTAATGGGCATTTGTTTGAAACCTTTCCAGGTATTGGGATATCATTAAATATGGCCTTAATGCAAAACAAGCCAAGAAAACGGACGACGACAAGCAGAGCAATTATTTGGTCACAATGATATGGGAAGAGGCCGAATTATTACAACTTCACCAGTTTGATTACTTCATGGAATCTGCTGTCCATCTTTCACTACATTTTTACGTTACGGCGATCAATGGATCTCAATTCGGCGGTAATAATTTCCTAAACGTTGTATTTTTTAACCACCACAATAATTAACTTTATTCTATAGGTTTAACGGCCATTTGTCTCTTTATCTCCGTCTTGAGCTTATCATGGGCAATAGTCTCTTACGATCAGAAAATTTGTTTACTCAAGGGAATTATAAAATCTGATGAGCAGAACCAATCAAATGGCAGTATAAATTTCGAGGCAGACGATGCCATTGATTGCATCAAAAACATTGACTGGAGAAAGAGCACTCGTATATTCTTCGCTCATTTCTCTTTAATAGGTAAATCTCGGCGATCGTATTTGTTTCAGCCAATTAAAAACTTTTGTTTTGTTTTAAAATAGTTGGACGACTCATCGCTTTTACTCTTTTGGGGAGTAAAGACGGTTCTTTAATTTGGCCATTATCTTTAGTTTGGCCATTTAGCCTGAATCGCTTCGTCAACATGTTTAATTGGCACCGAAAAAGAAACTACAATTTCATGGACTCGTTGAGGTTGGCATTTCTACACGTTTTTGCGTATTTGTACCCCCTAGAAAAGGCGTCTGATAAGCTGAAACATCCTCGATTGCAACCTGGCGAGTTCAAGATTGTGAGTTAACATTTTCCAATTCAAAAAATTGTGATTTGTTGATTTCTTCTCATCGCTTTCATGATCATAGAACTGGATCAGCGAGAATTTATTTCTCATGTTACTGTGGAGCCATAGCTTCTTCGAATGTGACGAGTGGACCAAGCGCATAATCTCATCTTACTACCCTTGGAGTGACTGGACATTCTTCGTCCCTTGGATAGGACAAATTTTCGCGAGTGTTTTAACTTTCGTTTTGTTTTAGTTGTTTAACTGAGCGCGAAGACATTCATGTTCTTACGAAACCAAATCTAGAACTCGATTTTTTCTTTTTTCGTTATTTGCTTTAATAAAAATATCTCAACTTGATTTGCAAATCCATACTGTGATGCTCAAATAACATGAAAGCGTTGAGTTGATGAGAAAACGAACCAATAGAGTCGCGAAAAATAAGAGCGTTACATATTTTTAATTCAGATGAAATGCATAGGGGAGGAATCATCTACAACAAAATCAAGACGATGTCTTTTCTTAACTTGCTTGGCCATCGTAAATATTTAAAAACATTAAAAATATTAAACATAATTCAACTAACTACCGCTGTTTTGTTGTAATCGGACAAATTACGGTTGGCATTTGTGGTTTAAAACGGTTTAAAACAAGGGGAACTCACGGCTAGTGCTTCACCAACATCCGCATCACTGATGTTTGTCCGGACACTCGGCGGCCTTGACGTGAATAATGCGGGCACTGTACAAATTTCAATGAGTCGTCCTGCTGAAGTGTAATTAAAAAAGAAAAAATAAATACGCAAAAAATCAAACTGCTGATGCAACAGTGACAACTATCAGAGGGACGGAAACTTTAGAGGTGAACAACTATGCATACTTAGGTTAGAGGAACAAAATTACGGAATGCAAATGTGGTTCTGAAAGTTTAATCCCAAAAATACAAGAAGAAGTGTGCACTGAAAAAAGAGCAAACTTACGCTATATAGACACAAAATGCCCTAACAGTTTGTGCAACACAGCAAAAACATTTCTCTGTTTTACCTTTTTCGTTCGCCATGTCCTCTTAAAAACTTACAAGGACAAAAGGGTTAAGTGCTGGTCTCTGGGTATTTTCATGGATCAGATCTTCTGTAAATTTCATAGGATTACTCAAAAGGGTTATTTGACTGAGGTGTAAAAGGGAAATTTAAGCATTTGTCCTACAAAGTTGTTAATTGTATCAGTTCAAATCCGATATTCAGTTGGGTAACGCCAGTGAGGCGCAGCCATTTAAATCGATTCATTTGAAAACGGAATACAAAAAAATAGCTCGTGCAATAACGAGTTTAAACCCGTAAAAGGAAACGTGTCAGTTGATAAAGAAATTTTGTAAAATTGTCACGTCATTTCCTTGACTGAACGAGCATCTTGACATTCATGTCAATGAGATTTGAATTGTGCCGCGCTGTGCGAATCGCGTTAGATAGTCGACTACTAAGCTACGCACCTGACTAAAAAATAATTAAGGCGATAAAAAACAATAAAAAGAAATGAATAAAAGGCAACAAAAGGGATGGAACACGACTACGATGAATTAGGCAATGTGTCACTTGCTGACAGAAACAGGTGATCAGTCACAGTTACATAATTCATACAAAAGTGTTTCAAGATGGAGCTTGAGAGTGTCGAAGATAAAATTAAAATTTTCGCACGACGCTGTAAAAATAGCTTGAATTTCACCAATTTAATTGTTTTTTCCAGAACCAGAAGCTATGGTATTCCCTTCACTATGGAGATGAAACGCAAAAATATTGGTGGGAATCGAGGAATCGAGTGAGAAAGTTAGACGTCTAGAAACCGTTTTCTTTTACATTTCTCATGGCCATCTTTTTCAATAGTCACCTACGTTTTTAAGATGAATTTAGTTACACACAACAAGACATAAATGACGGGAAATAATACGAAAATTGAACTTTCACAGAATGGGGCCTTCGAAACAGAGACTTCCTCGCGATGCCCAAACTGAAATCAGACTGAACCAAATTGCCCGCCCAAAAACACCAACCGATTGGAAAGAGGAGGAAGGGTTTGAAAAAAAGGGGCGGCCATCTTGGAATAGTTTCCTTACCCTACCCCCGCTAATTCAAAACTGCTGTGTCCATAAAGTGAAAGAAATTTGAATAAATTTAGAAGTCTCTTCTGGCCCAGCAGCAGTTCTCCGTTAATAATGTTTGATACTAGTTAGGTTAACTTACTACACCAACTTAATTATCAGTTAAATCGACTGGTGAAACAACTGTGCGCTTGAAAATAGAAAACTTTTTAATAAGAACTTATCATTTCGTTTCCTTAACTTATTAACTTATCTTGCGTTCAAAGTGACTGGCTCAGCGACGATGAAATGTGGTGTTGGTAGAGACATTGATTGATTTTCCACATTGATTGGAGAAAAGGACGGATAACCAATGCAGAGTATAGAGATCCACTAACCTAATTAGGCTTCAAAACTCAGAGAATTCCTGTCGGAAAAAAAGAAAATATTTTAATAAAGAAGACAAAAATTAAATTTACAGTAAACTAAGCTTACGGTTTTTCAATCCCCAGGTGAAAATTGTTTTAAACCCATGTCCAATGTTTGCTTTGATTTTCAAACTAAAGTGTAAATTATGTGTTGAATGAAATTTTATTTAATCACATTTTTGTAGCCTATAGATCAACTACCGTTAAACAAAATTCCAATTGCAGATGCTTACGACAATAAAACGCGATAACTTTCTAAGTTCAATGGGAGTTAACAAAAACGCATTTTCGAAAACAAATTTAAAGAGAATTGACGAATAATCAACTCGAGAAAGAAATGTTAAAAAATGTTGAGCATTTTCGTTCTTGATTATAAACCAGGCAGCAAGGTGGTGATAATGTGCTGGTTGTTATTAGTGTGATGCATTGATGTTACTTGTAAAACTCGAACCAAAGTCTGATAATATAATGAATGGAGAAAGTGTTAATACTTGTGGAGATACAAATTCTTTTGACTCTTACCTTAACAGGAGAGTTACATATTAGCTGAATCATTTAGTGTTCAGAGTTTTCTACCAGGTCTGCCATTTCCTCGGTAACTTTCAGGAACAATTTTCGGTGATTCTTCATCAGGTGATTCTTCATCAAATTCAGCCATGAGGGTTGAGAACAAAGCATTTTATAATTTTTCACTATTTTCTTCCTGGCTGCTTCAAGTAGCTCCGGAATGACGTGGAATTCAGACCAGATTAACAACTCAATGGCATTTTCAGTGTCCAGTTGCATCAACAACATTTCGACACATTCCTTTTTCAGATCATTGACGTCGTACTTGTCGGCAGCTTCGTACAGCAACATAATGCTGCTTTCTTCATTCCTGGTTATTCGGGGAGCTTCACTGGTGTAGAAATAGTCCAGTAAGTGTCTGAACACTTGCACATCAATGTCTTCAATTATCACCACACGGGTTTGTGATTCCTTAAATTCAGGTTTGAACATGGCAGCAAATACAGGACTGCTTGCTGATAGGATAACGATGTGGGCACCAATAGATTGTCCATTTTTAAATTGGAATTGGACGTCACAATGAGTTTGACTGTGTAACATTTCAGCTAACCCTTTGTTAACATGGATTTTTCTCGCTTCCCCAAAATCAATCCAAACAATGATGGACCATTCTTGTTTTTTTTCTTCCCACGAACTATTGTTTCTGCAGATTTCCAATGTTGTTATCGGGTTTACCTTATCTCCAGCAATTTCAATCCAAACTTTTTGGGGTTCCACCCAATGTTCCATATTTTTTTCGGATTTTGATGACTCGTCGTCCAATTTTTGACGTTTCTCTACTAGTTCTTTTCCGGCCATCGAAACAAATTTCGGTTCCGTACATACCGTGACCGCCGTGACCACACATTGGCTTGGAGACACTTGCAAGGAGATTACTATAGAACGGCCTAGCTGAGATCCACATAATTTAATCTCTTTGCAATTGATGTTACTGATTCCGAGGATACGCTTCGTGTGTTTCCAGCAGATTCGGAATAACCCATGACGAACTTCTTCAACATCACTCACCACGTCAGACATTTTCTAGTTTCTAGTTTTCTTCTGCTTCTATCAGCGCCAAAGTTGCACGGATGATACACCGTTGCCATTTGCTCGCAAACTTTTATCAAATCGTTCAAATTTTTCTTCCCGTTAATAATGAATGGAATTTAAAAACGTGGTGATGCAATCCGACCTAACCGATCAAATGGCATCGGTATCAGTCTGTGAGTTAACAACTCTTGATTCAAAAGCATTAATTATGCCTTTACCTTAAAATTAACTTAACGCTTTGATATGGTCATTTAAAGGTCTACATCTGCGAAAATCTGTTTCTCATGTTAATGTGGAGCCAAAGTTTTATCAAATGCGACGAGGGGATCAATCCTGGAATATTATCCATCTTATACTATCCCTGGAATGACTGGACATTCTTTTTCCCTTGCTGGATAGGACAAATTTCGGCGTTTTATTTAAGTTTCGTTTTGTTTGTGGTGCTTAACAAAGTGCGACAGTCTTGATTATCTCCCATTAAACATGGAATAAATATTTAGACAAAACAAATAAATTCGAATTTACCAGAAATTGTGTAGGCAGCAGCAGCCTTATCTGAACTACCGACTATCTCATAATTCGAGCCCAAAAAGTGGCAATGTCACAGGCCGCGCTAGTTATATAAGATAAAAAAAGCCGTACAGTTTGAAATGTGATTTCACAATTTGTATACGACAAACAAACGGAAAAATGCGTTATATTCAGTAATGCCCACTCGGGTCCAATGTTATATTGTTATCTATATTCTACGAAACCTATAAAGAAATCCGCCTATAAAATATAGTGCAGTTATGAGTAACTTAGCAGGACCAACTGGAACTGCCACAAGTGAGTAGCTAAAATTATTATTCTTATTATTTTTGTATCAGTCACCTTAAATGTGGTGATTGGTCACGGAATTGTTTTACGTATAGTGAATAAAGCTGGAATAGAGTATAGATTCGTTCTAATCTTCTTCGTCGTTATATTATTTGATGGACTCTACATATGTTGTATAGTTTGGGTGCCCACAGTTTGTTGCTGTCGTCGTTAGAAATAATAAGACTAGTTCGATTCTGTGGTCTAACACATCATCGGGTACTTTATAACAGAGTTTCCGTCTGCAGGAAAATGCCCGACCCCGACGACAAGAAAGACTCGAAGGATCAGGAGAAGACCAAGTCCAACAGTTCCCAATCTGGACAGATTGGGGGATTCCGCGATGTGCCGATTGATTTCAGTGCGGGAAATTATGGAGACAACAAAAAGAATAAAAATAAAAACAAGGGTGGCACTTGCGGCGAGAAAAAGTAGACAATTATATGTCTGCTATGAATTTATTTGACTTGTAGTTGATGATTGAATTTTTCCATCCGATAGGCACACAGCACGGAATATGGCAACATTAGTGACTAAATATAAAATAGTACAACAACGAATCATTTACTGCCTGATTTTAGTCTTTAGTTGAAAGTTAAGATTTTATTACGCAACAATTAATCTCGACACATTTTACAGTTTGGTTTTGCCGTTGTTTGGGTTGTTGGGAAATGTCGGCTTATCTGGTAACCTGCCCGATAAGGACAAGTGCGAGTTCGGACACAACTAACGGCCTAAAGGGCAAGTCGAGAAAGGTTTTGACGTCTTGATAACAAAGTTTGTGAGCTAATAGTTGAAGTAGCAATAACTGTTGCTATAGGAAGACATTTTCCATCCATGATTGGCGCATATGACCAGCACCGCCCACCAGTTGGGACGGATTCAATCCGGAAGACATGGCTAGTAGGAGAAGAAATCGTATACACAAAGAATCAATGGCGATTGGTACAAAATAAATTTCACATCAAATTTAGGAAACCCTTTTGAAATAGAACGTCTGAAGAAGATAGCTTCAAAAAGTATTGGCTAGATGGCGGCAAACGAGAAGGAAACGAGCGTCGTTTCATCTATCTAATTTTTATCTAAAAAAAAAAATGATTATATGATACCCAAATATCTTATGGCTGTACGAGATTCATCTTAATTATTTACACCTGCCTTCAATAATTTTTAGATTAGAAATGCCGATTGTCTACATCTGGTCTCCCAAAATTGGTAATCCGTATGGCCACGCCGCCCTGCAGACGGACAAGTATCACATCAGCTTCTGGCCCGATGGAGATGTCAAGAAAGAGTTGGGTACACTAACGACAGCTTTGGTGGGGGTCAACGCATCCCTCGTCTTCCATCATGAATTGGATCTCTTCTACGAAGACAAATGCCGACCCACTGGCGTATACGAAATCGTCAACGTCACGGATGAAGCCATTAATGGCATCCACGAAAAATTCCTCCATTACAACGGAATCAAACCGGCGGATGTCACATTGAAAGTAGCAGAAGAACACATCGATATTAAAAAACCAGAGATATCTGTTGGTAAAACGCCCTACACCTTTGTGGCCGATATTGTTGGCCAAACTTCTGTATTGAACGTGATAAGTTCGACAAGTTCGACGTCAGGTTCGTTACATTCGGAACCTTTCTATTACCGCAAACAGAGTTGCGTATCATTTTGCTTCAACCTCATCCAAATGGCCGATCCCAAACCACAAGGAATTCCATCCCAATTGACAGACATTGTTACGTCACAAGCGTTGGACAATTTCACCGTGCCGTGGTTCCAAAGTTACATTCAAAGATATTGGGTGAAAGACAAACATGCCGCAGATAATGCGTTTGGAAGAATCAAGAAATATTGGCTTGGATAGTTTAGGACAAAGTGTGTTTCTTTTATAACTGGGTTTTAATTATATCACTAGGATAGAAGACTAGAAGAGGAGAACTTTGTAACATTAGATAAACATTTAGATTGACGAAATGAGAATGAAAATGTATTTTTTTCTTGAAATGATTTGATCGACTGCTGGATTGGCAATGTGGCCTTTTGATGGATAAAATTAAAAATATAACCAATGCATTTCCAATAATAAAAAATGTCTTGAAAAAAAGGTATCAGTTCAACGATTTTTTGCCCTCGAATCTCCAATTAAGTTTGTAACCCTCGTAATGACAAGATATAAACCGTTACGGCCGTTTCCCGCAAAATGTTTGTTTCCTCTTTTACCACTTATTTACCTTAATTGTTATTATATAATGGGGAATCAGAGAGCTCAGTAGGAGATTATGGTATTATTGTATTACCCTGATACGCATAACGATTTTCATCGATAAAATAGCAAATTTTTTCAAAAATATTCAATTCGAGATGGCAACGGTGTGTCATACCTGCAAATTTTTTAGTCCCCACCCCCTCAAAAAATAATACGCCACTCGGCGTCCATGACTCATTAGAATAAGAACTGGAAGTGCTTGAAGTAGAAAATGTCTGACGTTGTTACGAGTGGAGTTAAAGAAGTTCGTCATGGATTATTCCGAATCTACTGGAAACACTCAAAGCGTATCCTCCGGAACAATAGTATAAAGATTGAACTATGTGGTTCTCAGCTAGGCCGTTCTGTATTAATCTCCTTGAAAGTGTACCCACACCAGTATGTGATTACAGTAGTGACGCAGCCGAAAGTTGTTGACGAGGAATCGATTGATGGAAAAGAGCCAAGCAAGAAAAGTCATAAATTGAATGAGTCGCTGGTACTATCTGAAGAAAACTTGGAAGATTTGGTAGTCAAACAGCCCAAAAAGGTTTGGATTGAAAATGCTGGAAGTGTACACCCCAATGAAGTGTTAGAATTAAACAACTACAATAATTTCTGGGAAGTGTTTTTACAGCATGAAACTTCTGAAGTTAAGGAATGTCCGTTCATGATTTGGATTGATTATGGCACAAACGAAGAAAGACTGGCCAACAGGAACAAAAAGATAGCTCAAAGTCTATGCAATCAAACTTATTGTGATGTCCAATTCCAATTTAAAAATGGACAATCTATTGGTGCCCACATCGTTATCCTATCAGCCAGCAGTCCCGTGTTTGCTGACATGTTCCAGTCTTCACTCAAGAAATCGCTAAACAATGTGGTGCTCATTGAAGACATTGAAGTGCAAGTGTTCAGACACTTATTGCACTATTTGTACACGAGTGAAGTTCCCCAACTAACAAGGAGTGAGCAAATGAACACTATGTTGCTGTACGAAGCTGCTGTCAAGTACAACGTCGAGGAGCTGAAAAATGAATGTGTTGAAATGTTGATGATGCAACTGAACATTGAAAACGCCATTGAGGTGTTGATCTGGTCTAAAATCCACGTCATTCCTGAGCTACTTGAAGAAGCCATGGAGTTTACAGTGAAAAATTGCAAAATGCTTTGTTCTCATCCCTCATGGCAGAATTTGTTTAAGAATCACCTTGAATTATGCATGGAAGTTTTCAAGAAAGTGGCAGGGTTGCCACCCGTTTCGGCACTTTTTTCGGCACTTTGAATTTTGGCGGTTTAGGCACCAATTTTTTCCGTTTCGGCACTGTAATTGTATTTTTCGGCACCGCCACCAGAGTTGGTCCTAAGTATTGGTATTTCGATGCATGTTTTCTTAGCCACTTTTGTCCGTTTCGGCACTATTATTGTCTGTTTCGGCACCACCCCCAAAATTCGTAAACAATAAATTCCACTAGGTGTCGTGTTATAATATATTGTGAAATTTTGTCCACTTTGTTCTTAGACGCTGTAAAAACCTAGGCAGAGGGGAACCGAAAGGCGACACAACACAAAACATAGGTCTGGATGGACCTTCTTCTTACTTGACAGCGGGTTTCTTCCGAAGAGTTGACGCCAACAGTACCGCAACTGGGAGAATGCTTAATCAGTTCACTAAGCCAAACTCCCAGTGCTAGTCCCGTGGGTGAACGCTCACACGACGCACCTATTCACCCACGAGCCCGTAATGGGGAAGTATTTAATCAATAGTTGTTCACAATCAAAGATTCACACAGGTTAATAAGGTTTAAGACGAGCGAGTCACAAATGGGGTTCACAATAGGAATCTGTTTTCGATCCGGAAGGAACAATCGAACTGAACTGATTTGTCCTTTTTTCACATCTTATAAGAGAGAGAAAACGTCATACCTCTTTCCGCTTCGCAACGTCCGGATGGCGTTCGGGTTAAGGACGGCCCGACCTTCCTTACTTTCTCTCTTGGTCGTACGGCCGTCGTCGGCTTTAGAGTTGGGACCTTTAATTGCCCTTGGTGCTGTCGACTTCGACTTTTCTTTACAGACGCTTTATTATCAAGTGCTATATAAATTTCTCAGATCTTAGATTATTTATTCATAAAGTTTATTTGCTCATTATTATTAGGGATGGCGATTTATCGTCAATTTCAGATTTCAGATGTATCGATATCTTATATAGATCTATATTTTCAGATATATTGCTGCTTAGTATCGGTTAAAATGAAAATTGGCGCGATCTGTTCTCGTACTTCTTTGAACTGAGTTCTTGGCGTGTAAGCATAGTATTCAGCTTGAGTGCGGGACATCCGGGTTTTAATCTCTGATATAATAAAATGTATTAGACGAAATTCATTTTATAACTAAGATGCATATTTTATAACTAACCATGCAAAAATGAATGGAGTAATCGTAAGGTCGGAAATGAGATACATCTGGTTGTCTTATTTAGTAAATTTGGTACGATTTCTACTTGCCCTTCTTTCAGCTGAATAGGGACTCATGGCACAGTGGCATAGCATTCGACTAATATGCGGGATAGAATGGTTCGATTCCTACATGAGACGACTGGCCATTCATTAGACTCGGAAGTCTAAATTCATATCATCAGAATCATTTTTACCATCTTTACCCGTTTTTTTCTTAAGATGACTTCAGAGATTAGAAGTAGCCTATTTCCTTTATTTGCCTTATAATATTGTCTCCCACATCTTTGCACAAAACGCATTCCCAAACTTTTCTGGAGGAGTTGATGACGAGGTTAGGGGTGATTCTGTGCGGATTGTGCGAGGCAGAGGTAGACGTGGTGAATTTGATGGAGGAAATGAAAATCACCCCTGGATTACTTGAAAAATTTTTTTTTGTTTTTGTGCCGAAACGGATACAGTTGGTGCCGAAAAAGACACAATTTGTGCCGAAACGGAGAATATTAGTGCCGAAATGGAAAGATTTTTTAATGAACGAGGAGATTTTAAATACAAGGGGGGACCAAGCGTTTTATATGGGTGCCGAAAACGCCAAAATTGAAAGTGCCGAAAAAAGTGCCGAAACGGGTGGACACCAGTGGCAGAACGGTAGAAAACTGAAAAGGCCTACTAAATGATTCAGCTAATATGTAACTAAGGTAGAGTAAAAAGAATTTGTATCTCCACAAGTATTTGTAAACACTTTGTCCATTCATTATATTATCATATTTGTGTTGATAGACTATTGTCCAGGTTTTTAAAGGAAGAGGCCATTGTATCAACCTAACCAGTACATCCACTGGCTTATTGCCTGTTAATATCTGCATGGGAGATGCTCAACATTTTAATTTGTTTTCTTGAGTTGATTCATTCTTTCTTTTAATTTGTTTACGAAAATGCTGTTTGTACTCCCATTAAACTTAGAAAGTAATCGTGTTTTATTGTCGTAAGCACAGCTTCTATTGAAAATTTGTTATACAGTTGCAATAGTAAAGCAGAAATGTCAAAATAAATCGTTATGTTTAAACACTTAAAGACACCTGTGTTTGGAAAAAAAATTCATTGGTAAGTTTGAAACAGTGTTCTCTGGCAGATTGGAAAACCAAGCTCAGGTCATTAACTCTAAATTTTATTTTCGCTTAACTTTCTTAATTGAATATTTTGTTTTCAGGCTATTCCCTGACTCTGAGCTTAAAGTCTTTCCCATTAGTGGATCTTTCTTCTACTCTGCATTGGTCATCGTCCTGTTACAACGTGAAAATCTAGCTCTCACCCACCGGCAGACGTCTAAAGCCTCTTTTCATTCCAACTTTTGTGACTACCTTGGTTGGGAATGGAAAAAATTTCAGCTGTTCCTTTTGAAAACAAGAGCCACATCCTGGATGAACTGGACAAGACTGCTCATCATCCAAACGACCATTGCTACTCAACAAAACGTAATAGCATTGCTTTAAACAACGAATCGATTAACAGATCCTTTTTACATGTTTGAATAGTGCATCAGCATTTACAGGGCATCAGTATTTAGGGAATTAAGATGAGTGACATCGATACGTCTGTTCTGTGGCAACGACACGTAATAGAATGAAAGAAAAGCGAGGCAAGTCAAATTTATTGCTGTGTTCCCAGATAGGAATTCTTGTCCCAAGGCGGGGCCAAAGCCGTGCGGGTGGTGCGGTGGGCACAGGGGAATCTCTAAGATGTCCCATTGCCAGCCCTTATTTGAACACGTTACTCATTTTAATCTTGTCGGATACTTCATTTTTTACTCCCTCTCGTAGAAGTCTCTGATGCGTCCCGTTTTTATATTTTGGTTCCTTCTCGACACTTAGAAAATTTCGGAGAAACTGTCTTTGTCTTTTCGCGGCAAAGTTTGGTTCAAAAATCTTATTATTATCTCTATCTTTAGATTTCCAAATAAGAATGCGTGGATCATCTGTATAGTATTGGCTTCTCACCACGACGATCCGGGTTCGATCCCCGATTCAGGTTACATATTTGTTCAACTTTGTTGTTCGTATCCAATTGATTTATAATGTGACCGGTAACATACCGCATTGCATACTCTGACAAATAAACTTGTCGTCCGGATATCCTGATAAGCGTTCGTGAAAAAATGTCGGCACAATAAACACCCATAAAAAAAAGAGTAAAGAAAAAAGGAACGAAATTCAGAGTCCAGAAAAAGATTTATTATTAATAACTTCTTGATTTCCTTTTTCCGTCCCAAGTACGTCTAAAGTCCATCCCATGGGACGGGATAGGGACCGCCATCGGATCTCGGCGAAGCGGACATTGGCTAGACGTAAAAGACGTCCAAGGAATGTAAACTTGGGAATCTGCTATGTTCCAAGTACATCTCAGACGTCTCAAAGTGACGTGTTTGGGACGTCTTTGGAACGGCAGTGTGCTATCTGGGTTGTCATGTTCTTTGTGCCAACATAACATTAAAACCCAATTTTCTTTTTAGTATGATCGCCATCGCGTCTTTTAACCAAATAATTCTTCATAACGTTAACCATTCGAGGGAAATCGACTGATGAATGCAGAAGAACACTCCAGTACAACACAAGATGTTTCCGTTACTATTTCGACATACAGGTCCAGTCTTAATGCTTTACCAAAGTCATGCAGTTGTATAATCTGTATTATTCTAAAATAGATTGAAAATGGATCACCTTTAACCGACTGAATTCATAACTGTAAGCTGCACTTTGGATCTACTTTTCAAGACGGTGCTGTTCCAGCGTCCGGTCTCCAGTCGTTAAAATTACGTAAGTTGGGAGGAAAAAATCATCATTGCGCAAATTAATTTGTTCGAAACTCTCTGATCATTGCATATTACAGCCAACGAGCCATCTTCTAATCGAGTCTATAGTCTCAACCAAAACCACTTTAATGGTCACTGCGCCAGTCACTTTTGAACGCAAGATGGACTGGGAACGACCCCACACTCATCAGCACCAGCACCAATGAGTTTGAAATAGCCAACTTCTCGACGGGCAAATTCTGACGGAAATATTCGATATCAATACAATAGCGAGTGGTAAGTTTGTTTTCATTTTCCGCCTCATAACAACATTTAATTGCAATATTTAATATCAGTCTTGCTTAGCACTGAGACGGGCAACTCCATTTGATCCTGTTTTAACCTAGAGTTGTACCGCCTCTATATAGCATTTGCCACTCTAGGATTATTGACAACCTCTTCCCTTTCGTCTTACATTGCCTGCAGGTACAATGCCGCTGGAGTGTGTCACCTGTTCAGTCTTCTAGGTTCTAGTCTCTGCTTTGCTACGCCAGCTGGAATGGAATTTCTTTGTTCAGCATCGCCGAGAACACCTCTGCTGGATTCTAAGACGGACTCTATATCTTGAATACTACCCTGACGCTGGTCTACCGGTGGGGGACATGAGAAGATGGCCAAACTGTTTTATTCCGCGGAAATGTTATCAACAACAAAAGAAACACGCGGTAAGGAAAACAGTTCACCCTGCTTATCCTGGCAGCCATAGCCGGACAATCAAAAAGTTGGTCTAATTATTTGCTCAACCACAGCATAAATAATGAAATCCAATCGTAGGGGATGTCAAAATCACGGCTGATGAGAGAGCAACCAAGTCAAGACCCTTATTTCATCTGTCCATCTTTTACACAGCATCCAGCCATCGTCATTTCACCGTGAAGAAGGTAGGAAAACATTCAATTTACTTGTGATTCTTATTCGTCAATCGCCAATCGTTTAAAATAGCTGGCAAGCTCATACTTTAAGGTGAATTTGATTTTTCTGTTCAATCGACAGGTATGATATTGAAGTAAGTTGAAATCTGGAAGCCAATTGTACGACAATTTCTAGTAAATGTCAATCTCGGTTTTTGAAACATGTCATCACTCATCTGTAAAAGTCACCCCGGAAAGTTAATTTTATATTCATAACACATGTTCTAGAGATACAAATACTTGTGCTAACAATTGGCACTGTTCTGTAAATGTAGAAGACGCGAGCATTGATCATTCTTCGGATCATGGATAGGCGATGGGATATTCGTTCAACAAGATTTACTTTGCTGTTGAATGGAAGTTAAAACGTAGATCCATGTCTGTAATTGTCGAATTGTGGGACCTGAATTAATTGCTCTTGCGTGAGCCAGAGCATTTTCCATGGGATTTAAAACGGTCAGGTCCAGGATGTTGTTGAACAGGTGCGATGGAATGTCCTGCCACCGTGCGGCTACATCGAGTGGAGTGAGGCCGGCAATGTCTTTGATGCCAACGTCGACCACAACCTTTAAAACACCGTTAACATCAGGTCTGGTGTGCTGAAGCAATTGCGTAGCAATCATCTCGGAACGATGAGCGAAAGCCAAATGGAGAACAGTTTTCCCGCGGCTGTTTCGTGCGTTGATTGTGCGCGGGTTGGATTTTTCGAGGAGTCTGCGGAACAGCTTGATGGGAATATCCCTCCAATGACTTGCGGCTGCGTGAAGCGGCGTCATCTCATCTCTTTCTGCATTTGTCGTCGTGTTGACGTTCGCTCCGTCGTTCAGTAACGTGTTGACTTCGGCCACTAGAGTCTCAATCGCCCGCTGGTCGTTAATTTCGATTGCCGATCTGGACTCGATAGTGCGATGCAGTCGAGTTCTCCCGTATTTGTCGCTTGCGTTCATATCCATTGCTTATTCTGAGATAAAGTTCAATTCAACGGAATAATTTGAATATTAAGCGTGAAAATTCAAGAATTCCAATTTGAGTATGGCTCGTATGAGTTTACTTACTTGCAGACTGTCGCCTTTTCCACAAAGTCAAGTGTGGAATATTATTTGTGTGCTCTTTTTCAAAGGCGCCGTTACAGCACGAGTCCCACAATTTAAAGAGCGATAGTGTTTAAAATTTTCCAACTTCTAGTTTTTTTCAATTTTGTTCCTCCCATTTGTACGTGGCACTTTTTAAATTTTTGAGTTGCTTTTTCCTTTCGAAAGTTTAACGGAAATTGGAGTCGATTTCAAGAGATTCTGAGGGGCAACGTTCAATCTTTTTCATAAACTGTTTTTAGAATTCGTTTGTACTTTTTTAGTTGGCTGTTGGCTCAGCTCTTTGGTGAAGTCAACTGATAGCCATACAGTCGAGGATCGCCTCTTTTTATACCTCTTGGATGACAGTGCAGATGTAGAACCAGAAAGAGTTTTGTTCATTATTTAAGTTGTGCATTCGTCAGGAAATGACGTGTCATTTTTATTTGTAATTTGAATAGGTAGTTCCGGCTAACAACATTTCATTTATCGCATCTCCAAATGGGCGACGTTCAAGTCCTTTATAAGTTAAAGGGCAACCTCCGTAAGAAATCTTTTTTGCTTTGCTGTCAGTTGCTGATGTTGAAAGATGCTCATCATCTTCCGTATAGCCGATTGAAATTATCGGATGACGACGCAGAAAGTGTATACGAGTCGGATACTACAAGTTGTATTGTTGCGTACATTTCTTTCTCTCGTTACAAAAGGTAAGGGATTTTTAAAACCCCCCGGCTTCGGCATGTAATGTATAAGGGACTTCCTCCTATTTATTATTCACGGGTAGAATAAGGGACGTGCTGCTGGCTATTTCGTTTTGTTACCGCTTTACATTCCTGCCTTTGTTTGAGTTGTTAATTCTCTATTAATTTATGTGATTTGCCTCAATCAATTAATGCTCGTATTTTTCCATCCCCAGCTTTATTCTTCAGCTTGATTCTTTCCACGACTCAGCCAAGTGCTCCCTTGTTTTGGTGGATTGCCGATGTGACGTCAACTAACAGTTTTGTGAGAAAAAGAATTGTCTTAACATTCTTATTAATTTTAATCACACTTTAGACTTTACTTAATAGGATAATTTAGCATTCAGCACTCAAATCTTTGACAACACCGGATTAGTCATGGTGAAGCAGACGACAGCACTGCCAAGTGCCAACATCTTGTGGTATTATCAGATCAGAATCACGGATCAGATCACAACTTTATGCTGATTACAATTAAACGACCAGTTTTGTTTTATACAGTATCCTACCATTTGTTGCTGTCCTGCCCAAGAACTGTGAAAACACATACTTTTGTCTAACCACACCAGGCTTGATCTGCTGCCAAACTTGGGTCTTCAATCCCTCATCATTTTTGTCGTCAGTTTGTACTCAGGTCTTTTGCCTTTGTCTTATTAAGTTTAAATGACTTCTATGGTTGATTTTTGTCTTTTTCTATACCATTCAATTCAGGGTTCAGGTTTATTTGCTTTTTGGAAGTCATCAACACTAACCTCGTGATTTTATTGTGAACCAAGCAGGTTGACCTAGAATTACTGTGCGGTGATAGAAATTCATATTTTATAAAAGAGTTTGAAATGATGTCCTTTTTTGTTGGTAATGTCTCTCCGGTAGTTTTGACACTTCTTCACAAATCTCATTACTTAATTATTCTTTTTTTTTTTCTATTTTACCGGATATGTGGCACCAGCACTTATGACTGCCCTAATGCTGTTGTCGGCGGTGGTCCCCAGGAACTTTGACGCTAATTTTCTTCGTTTGTTATAACTCCAAGTCTTCGATTTGACTCGAAATTATTCTCGTGCTCTTTCACACATCCAGCCTTCATCACTTTTACCATGAAGAAGGTATCAAAACTTTTAGTTTACTTGTGATTCCTATTCGTCAATCGTTTAAAATAGCCGACAAGATCTTTAAAATGAATTTGATTGTTCTGTTGAATCGACAGGTATGATATCCAGCACAGAGCACACTCTCTACTGCCTGCTGGGCATCTAAATAATAGACAAGTGAAAGGCAGTTAGATCTAGCCGGACAATTGACTTTTGTCAATTTGATCTTTCCAGGGTAATGTCGTTGAGTTTTCAACCAACTAATTTTTGAGGATTTTTGTCGGTCGGAGAAACCTTCTTTTGCGCAATTTGTAATTTGAATAGTTAAACAGATTTTCAACTATTTTTCAAAATGTAGGAAAGTAAAATCATGTTGTAAAGAAACACATCGTGTTTGATTAAAATTCATTATTCTTTCGTTTATTTGGTATAGCGTTGAACAAAATTTCGGTGCTTTTATAGGTTAATGCATAACTTCTGTTTGTGTTGTCACTTGTTATTAGTCTTATTTAGTAACTATTTGTCAAGAAAGGATTTTACAGAAATGTCGGTTATAAAATTGATAATTAGATTTTAGTGTAACTTGATTAACATTAGTTAGTAGAACGATTAGTAAGCCTATCGCTTTTCTCTCAATGAAAGTGATTAAGAGAAAATTCGATGAAATTCCGAAGAATGTGTTCGAAACAAAATTCTTTTTCCAGATTTTTAAAATTTACTCTTCTCTCTCGATTATTTCTCTCTCGATTATTTCTTTCCTTTTTATTTCAATCGATATTGTGCACTCAACACTTTTGTGATCGCTGAAATAATCTCCGACGCGAACATTTTCGACCAACCTGTCAGACGGTCGTGATAAAATCAAGTCGAGGATTCCTCCTTTTTCGTGCGTTGATTCCTTGACGTGTTGTACAAGTCGGTGCGATTTGATTAAGTCGAGAAAGTCTCGATCATTCTTATCAGGTTTTTCGACGTGCAGGTTGAAGTCGCCTGTGAAGATTCTTTTGTCTTCATTCAACGCTTCTAGCATGCCTTCGAAGTCTTGTAGAAAATCAACTTTACTGTTGTCCGATGGTCTGTAGATGGTGACGATTCTAATCTTTTCGCTTGAACCGATGGCAATGGAGACATCGAGATGTTCGAACGATTTGTAACTTTTGTGGTAATTCCTAGTAATGTCGATGTTATCTCGGCAGAAAATGGCGACCCCGCCACCTCCACTACCTCTTCTCGGTTTGTGCAAAGCTTGAAATCCTTTCGGACATGCGTCGTTCAGATCGGAATCATTCTCGAACCAGGTCTCTGTGACAGCGACAACGTTCAATTTCGATTGGGCTATGAGGTCTTCCAGCTGGTCTGCTTTACCGGCAAGCGATTGCGCATTCACATGTCCAAATTTGACTTTTCCTGTGACCGCTTCCATTTTGTTGACTTCTTTTGCAGTTTTGTGGTTTTCCGCTACTATACTTGTCTCTCTTTCGGTGACATACTTTTTGTTTGCGGCAAAGCGCATGTCCGGCTGTCCATCTGCTCTTAGTGGCCCGGGAGGATTTAATTTCTTCTCTTCTTTGTTGCACGTGAATCGCATGTCTGGTTGTCCATCTTTTCGCAAAGGAACAGATGAATTGGTTGGTTTTGTGATAGTTGCCGGAATTTTCTCTTGAATTTTAACATTGTTTTCAGCGACGTAGTTCTTGTTGACCGCATAGCGCCTGTCCGGCTGTCCGTCTTTTCGCAATGGAACAGATGAACTGGTTGGTTTTGTTATAGTTACCGGAATTTTAACATTGTTTTCGGCGACATACTTCTTGTTGACTGCATAGCGCATATCTAGTTGTCCGTCTTTTCTAAGCGGACCGGGAGCATTCCGGTCGTAACTATCGTCGTCGGACGAACGGAAGGTACCGGTTGTGACGGTAGATTTTTGGGCGACATAATTACTGCTGGCACTCTCGCGATTGCTCTTGTATCGCATGTCAGGTTGACCATCCTTTCGTAACCGACCTCCCATTTTCAGACGATCTACAACTTAAAATGTCACGAAAAGACTGTGGAAATGATCAAATCGCTTTCGATACTCTTCACCTAGGAAAATGAACAAATGGTGCAGTAGAAGTTATGTCGCAACAGGCGGAATTGCGTGAAATGTAGACACGTTTTGATCTTCACGCCAATGTTAACAGTTTATTTTCCTTGGTTCAGTTGTGAAGAAGGAAGTTGGATTTGGTTTCTGAATTTTCTGGGTAAAAGTGGTCGAATATGAATGAAATGTTAGAAATTCTAATAGAATTCGATTTATTCTTTTTCTGTTGCTCACCTGTTTGCTCTTTGGTGCTTTGCGCGATTTCAGGAGATTCTGAGGCGCACACTGATTTTAGAATTCGAATTCGTTTGTACTTTTTTAGTTGGCTGTTGGCTCGCCTCTTTGGTGAAGTCAACTGATAGCCATACAGTCGAGAATCGCCTCTTTTTATACCTCCTGGATGATAGTGCAGATATAGAACCAGAAAGAGTTCTGTTCATTGTTTAAGTTGTGCATTCGCCCAGCAATGACGTGCCTTTTTATTTGTCATTTGAATAGGTAGTTCCGGCTAGCAACATTTCATTTATCGCATCTCCACATGGGCGACGTTCAAGTCCTTTATAAGTTAAAGGGCAACCTCCGTAAGAAATCTTTTTTGCTTTGGTGTCAAGTTTCTTCATGTGTCAGTTGCTGATGTTGAAAGACGCTCATCATCTTCCGTATAGCCGATTGAAATTATCGGATGACGACGCAGAAAGTGTATACGAGTCGGATACTACAAGTTGTATTGTTCCGTACGTTTCTTTCTCTCGTTACAAAAGGTAGGGGATTTTTAAAAACCCCCGGCTTCGGTATGTAATGTATAAGGGTCTTCCTCCTATTTATTATTCACGGGTAGAATTAGGGACGTGCTGACTATTTCGTTTTGTTACCGCTTTACATTCCTGCCTTTGTTTGAGTTGTTAATTCTCTTTTAATTTATGTGATTTGCCTCAATCAATTAATGCTCGTATTTTTCCATCCGCAGCCTTATTCTTCAGCTTGATTCTTTCCACGACTCAGCCAAGTGCTCCCTGGTTTTGGTGGATTGCCGATGCGACGTCAACTAATAGTTTTGTGAGAAATAGAATTTTAAAGAAAAAGAATTTGTCTAACGTTCTTATTATTTTTAATCGCACTTTACTTAATAGGATAATTTAGCATTCAGCGCTCAAATCTTTGACAATATCGGATTAGTCATGGTAGTGAAGCAGACGACAGCACTGCCAACATCTTGTGGTATGATCAGATAACACTCTAGAATTTTCAGAACATGCTGATTAAAATTAGACGAGTAAGACGACCAGTTTTGTTTTATACAGTATCCTACCATTTGTTGCTGTCATCTCCTGCCCAAGAACTGTGAAAACACATACTTTTGTCTAACCACACCAGGCTTGACCTGCTGCCAAATTTGGGTCGTGAATCCCTCATCATTTATGTCGCCAGTTTTTGCTCAGGTCTTTTGCCTTTGTCTTATTAAGTTTAAATTAATTCTATGGTTGATTTTTGTCTTTTTCTATATCATTCAATTTAGGGTTCAGGTTCATTTGCTCATTGGAAGTCATCAACACTAACCTCGTGATTTTATTGTGAACCAAGCAGGTTGACCTAGAATTACTGTGCGATGATAGAAATTCATATTTTATAAAAGAGTTTGAAATGATGTCCTTTTTTGTTGGTAATGTCTCCCCGGTAGTTTTGACACTTCTTCACAAATCTCATTACTTAATTATTCTTTTTTTTTTCTATTTTACCTGAAATGTAGCACTAGGCACTAGCACTTATGACTGCCCTAATGCTGTTGTCGGCGGTGGTCCCCAGAAACTTTGACGCTAATTTTCTTCGTTTGTTATAACTCCAAGTCTTCGATTGGATTCGAAATTATTCTTCTGCTCTTTCACACATCCAGCCTTCATCACTTTTACCATGAAGAAGGTATGAAAACTTTTAGTTTACTTGTGATTCCTATTCGTCAATCGTTTAAAATAGCCGACAAGATCTTTTAAATGAATTTGATTGTTCTGTTGAATCGACCGGTATGATATCCAGCACAGAGCACACTCTCTACTGCATCTAAATAATAGACAAGTGAAAGACAGTTAGATCTAGCCGGTCAATTGACTTTTGTCAATTTGATCTTTCCAGGGTAGTGTCGTTGAGTTTTCAACCAACTAATTTTTGCGGATTTTTTCGGTCAGGGAAACCTTCTTTTGCACAATTTGTAGTTTGAATAGTTAAACAGATTTTCAACTATTTTTCAAAATGTAGGAAAGTAAAATCATGTTGTAAAGAAACACATCGTGTTTGATTAAAATTCATTATTCTTTCGTTTATTTGGTATAGCGTTGAACAAAATTTTGGTGCTTTTATAGGTTAATGCATAACTTCTGTTTGTGTTGTCACTTGTTATTAGTCTTATTTAGTAACTATTTGTCAAGAAAGGATTTTACAGAAATGTCGGTTATAAAATTGATAATTAGATTTTAGTGTAACTTGATTAACATTAGTTAGTAGAACGATTAGTAAGCCTATCGCTTTTCTCTCAATGAAAGTGATTAAGAGAAAATTCGATGAAATTTCCAAGTTTGTTTTTGAAACAAAATTCTTTTTCCAGATTTTTAAAATTTACTCTTCTCTCTCGATTATTTCTCTCTCGATGATTTCTTTCCTTTTTATTTCAATCGATATTGTGCACTCAACAGTTTTGTGATCACTGAATTCATTTCCGACGCGAACATTTTTAACGAACGTGTCAGACGGTCGAGATAAAATCAAGTCAAGGATTTTCGACGTGCAGGTTGAAGTCGCCTGTGACGATTCTTATGTCTCCCTTTGACGCTTCCATCAAGTGTTTGAACTCTTGTAGAAATTCAGCTTTACTGCTTTCCGGTGGTGTGTAGATGGTGACGATTCTAATCGATTCACCTGAACCGATGGCGATGGAGACATCGAGATGTTTGAACGATTTGTAACTTTTGTTGGAATGCTCAAAAATCTCGAAATTATCTTGGCAGAAAATGGCAACCCCGCCACCTCTACGACCTATTCTCGGTCTGTGCAAAGCTTGAAATCCTTTCGGACATGCGTCGTTCAAATCGGAATCATTCGCGAAGAAGGTCTCTGTGACAGCGACAACGTTCAATTTCGATTTGGCTATTTTGTCTTGCAGCTGATCTTCTTTAACGAGAAGCGATTGCGCATTCCCATGTTCAAATTTGACTTTTCCTGTGACCGCTTCCGTCTCTTTGGCTTCTTTTGCAGTTTTCTTGTTTTCCGCCACTTTATTTTCTTCTATTTCGGCGAAATAGTTATTGCGTGCGGCATAGTTCATGTCCGGCTGTCCGTCATCGCTCTCGATGATTTCTTCCTTTTTCATTTCAATTAATATTGTGCACTCAACACTTTTGTGATCACTGAAATAATCTCCGACGCGAACATTTTCGACCAACCTATCAGACGTTCGAGATAAAATCAAGTCGAGGATTCCTCCTTTTTCGTGCGTTGATTCCTTGACGTGTTGTACAAGACCGTGCGATTTGAATAAGTCGAGAAAGACTCGAGCATTCCAATCAGGTTTTTCGACTTGCAGGTTGAAGTCGCCTGTAAAAATTCTTTTGTCTCCCTTCGACGCTTCCAGCAAGTCTTTAAACTCTTTTAGAAATTCAAATTTACTGCTCCTCGGTGGTCTGTAGATGGTGACGATTCTAGTCTTTTCGCTTGAACCGATGGCAATGGAGACATCGAGATGTTCGAACGAATTGTAATTTTTGTGGTAATTCCTAGTAATGTCGATGACATCTCGGCAGAAAATGGCGACCCCGCCACCTCCACGACCTATTCTCGGTCTGTGCAAAGCTTGAAAACCTTTCGGACATGCGTCGTTCAGCTCGGAATCATTTACAAACCAGGTCTCTGTGACAGCGACAACGTTCAATTTTGATTGGGCTATTAGTTGTTCCAGCTCTTCCCCTTTTTTGAGAAGCGATTGCGCATTTACAAGTCCAAATTTGACTTTTGCTTTGACCGCTTCCATTTTGTTGATTTCTTCTGCAGTTTTCTTGTTTTCCGCTACTTTATTTGCTTCCCTTTCGGCGACATACTTTTTGTTTGCGGCAAAGCGCATATCTGGCTGTCCGTCTTTTCTTAGTGGACCAGGAGCATTCCAGTCCGGTGTTATCTTGTTTCCCGCTACTTTATTTGCTTCTCTTTCGGCGACATACTTTTTGTTGACTTTATAGCGCATATCTGGTTGTCCGTCTTTTGTAAGCGGACCAGGAATTTTCCAGTCGTAGCTGTCGTTGTCTGACGAACGGAAGGTTCTGGTTGTGACGGCAGATTTTTGGGCGACATAATTATTGGTGGCACTCTCGCGATTGCTCTTGTATCGCATGTCAGGTTGACCATCCTTTCGTAACCGACCTCCCATTTTCAGATGTTGTACAACTTATAATGTCACGAAAAGATTATGGCAATTATTACATCCACTTTTGATACTCTTTACTCTCCCTTCACACAGGAAAATGAACAAATGGTGCAGTATAAAAGTTTATGTTGCAACAGGCGGAATTGCGTGAAATATAGACAGCTCGTTTCGATCTTCTCGCCAATGTTAACAGTTTGTTCTCCTTTGTTCAATGGCGAAGAAGGAAGTTGGATGTCATTTCTGGATATTCTGGGGAACAGTATTCAAAGTTTTTACGAGTTTTTAATGACATGTTTGTTAGAAATTATTATAGATTTACGTATGTTGCTCACCTGTTTGCTGTTTGATGCAAAACTTATGGCCACAAAGGCAAAAATGGTCTCTTTTTATACCTCCTGGATGATAGTGCAGATAAAGAACAAGAGCGTTTTGTTGATTGTTGGGGTTGTGTGGTCGCCAGGCAACGACGTGTCATTTTTTGTTGTTATTGTAATTATCACACATGGGCGACGTTCAAGTCCTTTATAAGTTAAAGGGCAACATCCGTAAGAAATCTTATTTACTTTGGATTGCTCTTGTATCGCATGTCAGGTTGACCATCCTTTCGTAACCGACCTCCCATTTTCAGATGTTGTACAAGTTATAATGTCACGAAAAGACTATGGCAATGATCAAATCGCTTTCGATACTCTTCACCTAGGAAAATGAACAAATGGTGCAGTAGAAGTTATGTCGCAACAGGCGGAATTGCGTGAAATGTAGACACGTTTTGATCTTCACGCCAATGTTAACAGTTTATTTTCCTTGGTTCAGTTGTGAAAAGGGAGTTGGATTTGGTTTCTAAATTTTCTGGGGAAAAGTGGTCGAAGTTTTTAATAAAATGTTAGAAATTCTAATAGAATTCGATTTATTCTTTTTCTGTTGCTCACCTGTTTGCTCTTTGGTGCTTTGCGCGATTTCAGGAGATTCTGAGGCGCACACTGATTTTAGAATTCGAATTCGTTTGTACTTTTTTAGTTGGCTGTTGGCTCGCCTCTTTGGTGAAGTCAACTGATAGCCATACAGTCGAGAATCGCCTCTTTTTATACCTCCTGGATGATGGTGCAGATATAGAACCAGAAAGAGTATCGTTCATTATTTAAGTTGTGCATTCGTCAGGAAATGACGTGTCATTTTTATTTGTAATTTGAATAGGTAGTTCCGGCTAGCAACATTTCATTTATCGCATCTCCACATGGGCGACGTTCAAGTCCTTTATAAGTTAAAGGGCAACCTCCGTAAGAAATCTTTTTTGCTTTGGTGTCAAGTTTCTTCATGTGTCAGTTGCTGATGTTGAAAGACGCTCATCATCTTCCGTATAGCCGATTGAAATTATCGGATGACGACGCAGAAAGTGTATACGAGTCGGATACTACAAGTTGTATTGTTCCGTACGTTTCTTTCTCTCGTTACAAAAGGTAGGGGATTTTTAAAAACCCCCGGCTTCGGTATGTAATGTATAAGGGTCTTCCTCCTATTTATTATTCACGGGTAGAATTAGGGACGTGCTGACTATTTCGTTTTGTTACCGCTTTACATTCTTGCCTTTGTTTTGAGTTGTTAATTCTCTATTATTTTATGTGATTTGCCTCAATCAATTAATGCTCGTTTTTTCCTTCCGCAGCTTTATTCCTCAGCTTGATTCTTTCCATGACTCAGCCAAGTGCTCCTTCGTTTTGGTGGATTGCCGATGCGACGTCAACTAACAGTTTTGTGAGAAAAAGAATTTGTCCAACATTCTTATTATTTTTAATCACACTTTACTTAATAGGATAATTTAGCATTCAGCGCTCAAATGTTTGACAACATCGGATTAGTCATGTAGTGAAGCAGACGACAGCACTGCCAACATCTTGTGGTATGATCAGATAACACTCTAGAATTTTCAGAACATGCTGATTAAAATTGGACGAGTAAGACGACCAGTTTTGTTTTATACAGTATCCTACCATTTGTTGCTGTCCTGCCCAAGAACTGTGAAAACGCATACTTTTGTCTAACCACACCAGGCTTGATCTGCTGTCAAACTTGGGTCGTCAATCCCTCATCATTTTTTTCGTCAGTTTGTACTCAGGTCATTTGCCTTTGTCTTATTAAGTTTAAATGAATTCTATAGTTGATTTTTTTTTCTATTCCTTACAATTCAGGGTTCAGGTTTATTTGCTTATTGGAAGTCATCAACACTAACCTTGTGATTTTCCTGTGAACCAAGCAGGTTGGCCTAGAACTACTGTGCGGTGATAGAAATTTATATTTCATAACAGAGTTGATGTCCTTTTTTGTTGGTAATGTCTCCCCAGAAGTTTTGACACTTATTCACAAATCTCATTACTTTAGTATCATTCTTTTTGTTCTATTTTACCTGGTATGTAGCACCAGCACTTATGAGATGACTGCCCTAATGCTGTTGTCGGCGGTGGTCCCCAGAAACTTTGACGCTAATTTTCTTCGTTTTTGATAACTCCAAGTCTTCGATTGGACTCGAAATTATTCTCGTGCTCTCTCACACATCCAACCGTCATCATTTTTATCATGAAGAAGGTATGAAAACTTTTCGTTCACTTGTGATTCCTATTCGTCAATCGTTTAAATAGCCGCCAATTGGCGGCATGATCTTTAGATCATGCTTTAAAATGAATTTGATTGTTCTGTACAATCGACCGGTATGATATCCAGCACAGAGCACACTCTTCTGTCTGCTGGTCATCTAAATAATAGACAAGGCAGTTAGATTTAGCCGATCAATTGACTTTTGTCAATTTGATCTTTCCATGGTAGCGTCCTTGAGTTTTTAACTAACTATTGTCGGTCAGAGAAATCTTTTTTTTTGCGCAATTTGTAGCTGAAATAGTTATTTTAACAGAATTTTTCTAATATTTTTCAAAATGTAGGAAAGTAAAATCTTAGTCAATCGTTTGATTAAAATTCATTTTTTTTTCGTTTATTTGGTAAAGCGTTGAACAAAATGTCGGTGCTTTTATAGGTTAATGCATAACTTATTCTATGAATGTGTCATTTGTCTTATAGGAACTATTTGTCAAAAGAGGATTTTACAGAAATGTCGTTTATAAAATAGATAATTAGTTTTTGGTGTAACTTGATTAACATTAGTTAGTAGAACGATTAGTGAGCTTATCGCATTTCTTAAATGAAAGTGTTTTATAAGAGAAAATTCGTTGAAATTCCGAAGATTGTTTTCAAAACAAAATTCCTTACCCAGATTTTTAAAATTTACTCTTCTCTCTCGATTATTTCTTTCCTTTTTATTTCAATCGATATTGTGCACTCAACACTTTTGTGATCACTGCAATAATCTCCGACGCGAACATTTTCGACCAACCTATCAGACGGTCGAGATAAAATCAAGTCGAGGATTCCTTCATTTTTGTGCGTTGATTTCTCGACGTGTTGTACAAGGCCGTGCGATTTAATTAAGTCGAGGAAGGCTCGATCATACCTATCAGCAGGTTTTTCGACGTGCAGGTTGAAGTCGCCTGTGAAGATTCTTTTGTCTCCATTCGACGCCTTCAGCATGTCTTTAAACTCTTGTATAAATTCATCTTTGATGTTCCCGAATCTTCTGTAGATGGTGATGATTCTAATCTTTTCGCTTGAACAGATGGCAATGGAGACATCGAGATGTTCGAACGATTTGTAACTTTTGTGGTAATTCCTAGTAATGTCGATGTTATCTCGGCAGAAAATGGCGACCCCGCCGCGCCGTGCCCCGCCACGACCTGTTACTATATTCGGTTTGTGCAAAGCTTGAAATCCTTTCGGACATGCGTCGTTCAGCTCGGAATCATTCGCGAACCAGGTCTCTGTGACAGCGACAACGTTCAATTTCGATTGGGCTATGAGGTCTTCCAGCTTTTCCTTTTTTTTGCCAAGCGATTGCGCATTTACAAGTCCAAATTTGACTTTTGCTTTGACCGCTTCCATTTTGTTGAAATCTTCGGCAGTTTTCTTGTTTTCCGCTACTTTATTTGATTCGCTTTCGGCGACATACTTTTTGTTTGCAGCAAAGCGCATGTCCGGCTGTCCATCTGCTCTTAGTGGCCCGGGAGGATTTAATTTCTTCTCTACTTTGTTGCACGTGAATCGCATGTCTGGTTGTCCATCTTTTCGCAAAGGAACAGATGAACTGGTTGGTTTTGTGATAGTTGCCGGAATTTTCTCTTGAATTTTAACATTGTTTTCGGCGACGTAGTTCTTGTTGACTGCATAGCGCATATCTGGATGTCCGTCTTTCCTTAGTGGACCAGGAGCATTCCGGTCGTTCCTGTCGTTTTCCGCCACTTTATTTGCTTCTTTTTCGGCGACATACTTTTTGTTGACCGCATAGCGCATGTTTGGCTGTCCGTCTTTTCTTAGTGGACCAGGAGCATTCCAGTCGTAACTGTCGTTGTCTGACGAACGGAAGGTTCCGGTTGTGACGGCAGATTTTCGAGCGACATAATTACTACTGGCACTCTCGCGATTGCTCTTGTATCGCATGTCAGGTTGACCATCCTTTCGTAACCGACCTCCCATTTTCAGATGTTGTACAAGTTATAATGTCACGAAAAGACTATGGCAATTATTACATCCACTTTTGATACTCTTTACTCTCCCTTCACACAGGAAAATGAACAAATGGTGCAGTATAACAGTTTATGTTGCAACAGGCGGAATTGCGTGAAATATAGACAGCTCGTTTCGATCTTCTCGCCAATGTTAACAGTTTGTTCTCCTTTGTTCAATGGCGAAGAAGGAAGTCGGATGTCATTTCTGGATATTCTGGGGAACAGTAGTCAAAGTTTTTACGAGTTTTTAATGACATGTTAGAAATTATTATCCTTGACGAATTCGATCAGACTGTTTTCTAGTAAATAATTTTTTTTTTTCATTAAATACTTTAAGCCAAATCTGTCCGTGGCGCCCGCAATCGTTAACACAATCATGGCGGACAGATATCCAAGTATAGTATTAGACTACGGGGTTCATTATTACAATAAGTTTCAGTATTTCTCTTATGTCAAACGTGAAAAAAACCTTAAATTATGAACGTTTGACACTTTCCTGTCTTTGGAAATACAAGAAAACAAAGGAATCCAAGAAACTGAGGGAAAATGGGAAAACTTGGGAAAACTAGAGAAAAACGAGAAAAATGGGAAAAATAAGAAAAACCGGGGAAAAATGAGAAAACCCCGGAAATGTCGGGATAAAAGGTTTTCTCGACTTTCTCATTTTTCCCATTTTTCCCAAATTGCACTTGCGAAAAGAGTCGGCGACCCCTCGGAAGTTGGATGTCATTTCTCGATATTCTGGGGAACAGTAGTCAAAGTTTTTACGAGTTTTAATGACATGTTAGAAATTATTATAGATTTACGTATGTTGCTCACCTGTTTGCTCTTTGATGCAAAACTGATGGCCACAAAGGCAAAAATGGCCTCTTTTTATACTTCCTGATTGATAGCGCATATAAAGAACAAGAGCGTTTTGTTGATTGTTGGGGTTGTGTGGTCGCCAGGCAACGACGTGTCATTTTTTGTTGTTATTGTAATTATCACATATGGGCGACTTTCAAGTCCTTTACTACTTGAAAAGATAACGACGCAAAAAGTGTAGGCGAGTCAGATACTTCAAGTTGCATTGTCTCATACGTTTCCTTCTCATGACAAAAGGTAGGGAGTTTCCGAAACCCCCCGGTTTCATCACGTAATGTAAGGGCCTCTAAGCTAAGGGCCTCCTCCTATTTATTATTCATGGGTAGAACAAGGGGTGTGGCCATTTCCTTTTGTTACCGTTTTATGTCTATCCTTGTTTGAGTTCTTTATTGATTTATATGATTCGCCTCAATCGATTAATGCAAACAGGCGGAATTGCAAGAGATGTTGAAAGCTTTTTATGAAATGTGAGAAATAATACTATTTGTATTGCTCCTAAAAGCGCAAATGGCCTCTTTTTAGACCCCCGCGAAATTACATTGCAGAAAGAGAGTTGTGTTGTCGCTAGGCAATGACGTGTCGTGACCAATAAATTTCCTTTTGCAATACTTAGTTCCGGTTCAGATTAAGGTTTTTCTTTTCTTTTCCCGCAATGACGTATTTGTCTAGGGACGGAAACCAAGGTCCTTATTGTTGACAAAACGACGACGTAATCATTTCTATTTGCGTTGGTGTACATCTAAATGCCAGTTGTTAAAATTGTTAGATTGCGGTGGCTATTTCTTTCTTACTTAAATTACCTTCGCAATGCCGAGTGAAGCAATGACCCACTTGATGGATGTTTATCTTAGCAACTGAAGTCTGTTCGGAAATAAGATGGATCCTTTCTCAATCATGTGTAGTGATTGCGCTCTTTTTAAAATGCTATTTATGCGTAGAATGACGGATCTAATGAATGTTCCAGTCAAAAACTAGCAACATGGCTAAAATCTCGAGTCTTACTACATATTTCCTGTTGGTTCTACTGTATTGAATGTAAAGCCCTCCTTTGATATTCGAAATTCCCGCTCAATCTACCGAATCGATTCCCAATCGGTAGGCTACATCGACTAGCAGTCTTTGAACCAACTAACAACAACTAACTAACAAGTAACAACAAGTTGAATATGTAGTAGTTGTGTCACATGTCGTTACGAATCTACGGCTGAATATTTTTTTAAATTTTATGATGCATTCTATTAATTTGTTAATTTTTATTTTACTAGATTTTGCTGAGGTGAAGATGAACAAGAATGTAAATGACGGTATGTATCTCTTTGTCGTTATGCAGCCGATTGTCTCCGATTTGTTATCTTTGCGATAGCCTCAATGCATAGGTATGTATTTGTTTAGGAACTCTTATTTTTACACAGATAAGCGTCAATTTTCTACCGTCCTGATAACGGAACTTTATAGACGGGATGGATCCCTCCAAACCATTCGAAAGTTGTTAAAACGATTAAACGTTTAAACGATTCGCTAAATCGATTCCATTAATTGGACGCAAGAATGAAAAACATTTCTGTTATAATTTTCTTTGTTGTCATTTCAGTTGCTTTTTGCTGGACCGTCCGTCACGAAAACCCAAATCGTTCATTTGATGTCAATCCTCTTTCAGCTCGGATCCTGTTGAGCAACAACTTTGAGAGTGGATCCGCCGACCCTTGGTACGACAATTCAACGCCCTCCAGCGTCTATTGGAATGTCGAGGATTTCTCTTCTCCAACTGAAGTGAATTACCCGCCGCCGACTCCCCTGTCAGGCACCAAATACCTTCGATCTACCCGCAACTCGCAATTGTCTGCCGGTCTTGTCATATTGCGTACAGTGACATTCACGGCCTTTCCCGGTGACACGATGACGTTTGACTTTTGGATTCGGTCCCGATACGCCAGCGGCAACGCTTTAGAGGTAAAAATGTTATGGTTGAAAAATTGTAAATCCTAAAACCAGTTTCTTTTTGCAGGTTGTGATGGCCGCAGTTGCGTTTGAAACGACGATCCTGACATTGACGAGTTATTCTACGGCCGAGAATTTTGATTGGCGCCCAGCCTCTGTCTCCCTCCCCGTGTCGGAACCGACTGGTGTGACAGTAAGGCACTAGTGTCCATTGCAAGTTTAAATTCATCATGTTATTGGCTTATGTTATATGGCTGTTTATAGTTGTCATTTTACGGGTATTGTGGGTCAAACATAGAAGATGCCATCGCCATTGACAACATTGTACTCGAAACTCATGACATCTCTACAACCGAGATGGTGACCACGACCACTCTTACACCCCAGTCACCTGTTCAAAGGACGGTGATATTCATCTACAAAACGACGCAAGTTGGGCAAGATTTGTTTATTCGTGGAGGAATCGACAGCACAATCGTTCGTCCTGTGTGCCAAGACGACCTTGATGCGGAGACCTCAGAATGTGCCGTTTCTGTTCAAGTAAATTAATTGCAATTGTTGTTTTTTTGTCTTTTATTTGTCTTTTATTAGCATGTGATTTGGCATGCATAAAATGCATATTCTGTGTAATCAATTAAAACTTTTTTTTTTTTTTAATAGATGAACTCTTTGGGTGTTGGTACACCCTGGGTTGGTTACGATGCCTGGAGGGTGGGTGATACCAAACTCGACTGGTTTGGGGCTCAAGCAGGACAAGGAACCTACATGGGTAGTCCTGCTTTCGGTACTCCTTTGGTCTGGACTACAAACAACCCTGCGAAACCCGAATACCAGCCGCTAAACAAGTAATAAAACCATTAAAAAATATCATTATCACGTCGTAAAATTTCAAATGCTGTATTTTACTCTTTTTTCCTGAGATGGGGAGATGCCAATCATATGGTGGATTTCAACATGGATTGTTCAGAGACGGAAAACGGCTGGTTTGACGTCAAAGCTTATCTCACTAACTACGGTAAGGTGCTGAGCTCCCATAACAGCGGTTGGTGTCGATGAATGAATTTTTGTTAATTTCACTTTTTCGTTGATTAAATCCACAGCATCTGGATGGGAAGCCGACATTGCCCCAATAGCCTGCACTGGTACAGGAGCTGATGTTCTTCCCCCTTACTCTGGAACAGGAAATCACATGGCTCGTTGCGGTTACATCAACAGGTTCTCTTTTGGTACCGGTGGTTGCGAAATCAACGCTTTCTAACTTGGTGTATTTCTTGGTTACATTACCCTTTACCTTCCTTGGAATCTTTCTTTCTTTCAGCATTCGCGTATTCAACAATCAAGTTGAATTTCATCCAAATAATGAGTCCGATTATTTTCAGTTTTGATTCATTGGGGTAGTCTGGTTTCTAATGTTTATTCCTTCAACCCTTTTTTCATCGATTCCTGGGTATTGGTACAGTCCACATTTCACATTATAGCGCAGCACATTGCGTCGTTATATTTCATGTAGATTACTTTTGTAGGGGTAATTGCCAGTTAGTTACATTGGATTGTAAAATTAAATACAATGCATGGGTATAGACGGCACCCTTTGCAAACAAGAAATTGCACGTTTAGTTTTACGTCTTCGCTGTTTGTCCTCTTAAATAAAGTCCCAGTAATTCTGTGTTTTGATCCGTGGGGATTTTATGTCATTTTAGGAGGCACACTAAAGGTGAGATTAATAAGTAATTTTGCTTATTACTTACCGTATTAACTTTGCATCTTTTTAGTAGAAACGAGCTTGGTGATGAATGATCCTTGGATTATTTCAACTTGCCTTGGAATGAAGCGCATACCCACCATCTACTTTTCTCATCCTAGGCTTTTCAGGTAAGAAATAATTAAAATTTTCAAATGCACTACCTTGAGCAATTCAACCGATTTCCACTAAACGTCAAAACTGTTTCAGGCGTCTTCAAACTGGTTGGGATGATGAAAAATTGTTTCGACTTGTGCGTTCAAACTTTTTAGAAAGCGCGAAACACGGGAAGTTACTAGACGATGAAGTATTTCCCGACAAAGATCTGATGACTGCGTACATTGTGATAGATAAGGAATGTGAAAAGTACCTTTTGGTTTGCTGATATAAAAATCTGTTTTAATTTTAGCGTCGACGTCGGGCGTTATTTCTCATCTTTATTTTTTATTCTGCCAACATTTAGCACATCAATAGGTTTTAAAAAATGTCATTTATTTGTTTGAGCGGTAATTTGCTATCGAACTGTTAAGTAGTCAAACTATTAGACGAGTAGTAAAAGTCAGTGCAATTGCGGGTGGATCGTGACGTAAAAGGAGTGCCTCGTTTTTCAAAACGAATTAGGGAATTATAGTTTAGGATCTATGATGGTGAGTAATACTAAGAAAAGTAAATTTCAAATCAAATCTTGACACATGTCATCCATGAAAATCGCTGCGGCAGGTCAATATTTTATCACCGTCTTCGTCCCGTTTTTCTTATCGCAGGATTTGATGTTTTTTCCTCGTTGGATGTGCTGGTGCCTGTAGCAATCGGTAGGTGGTGCAGCATTTCCTGAATGTCGCACAACTTGACTGGATTCTCCTGTTTGGTGTTTTTCCAGGTGTCGGTCGCCATCACTTGACTTTGGTGCCAATGCCGCATAAAACCCTAAAATTCTTTTGTCATATTTCTACCAACTAAAACTAAGCTACCAATCGCATACCTTCGACGTAAAAATTGCTAAGGCGCATCCATCCTTGATTCCTTTCCGTACAGTCAAACGTGGAGGAATCTTTTGGCTCCGTCAGTAGGTGGCATAAATCAAGTTGTCCCCCAGCCGCCAGATGACGCGAGTGTTTTTGAGAGAGGACGAAATTTTCGCCATTTTGTTCCGAAACGCCAAGTGAGAAGGTATTCCAAATTCGTTACGGAATTGCGGTGTCGATCTACATTTCCATCATTGAAATTTATTGGTAAATTCTAGTTTAATGGTAAATTCTAGTTTGGATATCTCAAATGTAATTAATCCTAGACGTTGATGTGTGAATTTACAGGCAATTTGTTACAGAATTTTCACTTGGCCAAATAATCGATCACGTGGACTGAAACTGCTTTCCATTTTGCCGAAATGTCATCCGTTGTTAGCTGTACCATAGACTACGGCTGTACTTGTTCGGATGTAGTCTCATCTCACGCAGAAACTCTACAGAGGTAGCAGAGTAATTTTGTTGATAAATATCCCTGCAATGATACTATAGATTTTATTAGTTGGTGTTCAGGTTGGAGATCCTGTTGCAGAACGTGAGAACTCAACAAATTCTGAGCTCCATGGCTGGCATCATGGCCACAGTGGTTTTGTTTCAGCCAGATGGTAAAAGGTGTGACCTTGTCAAGTTGAGCTACAGCATCCTGCATGCAGTTTATCAAGCTGGTGTTATCCTGAAGTGTCATTGCAGGAAGACTTTTTGAAATGGTAAGTTCCTTGATTGAATTTATTGGTTGTAACTTGAGAAGTCTTGCGTCTTTTTTTTTTTAAATTCAACTGACAAGTAAACTCTGATCTGATTTAGACAATAAGTGGTGCTATTTCTTGCTTCCAAATAATAGTTTCCGTGAAAGATATCAGATAGCAATCAGCTTCCTTTGAGTTAACAACTTTCTTTTGATCAAACTAGAACAAAAATTTCCTCTCTGTATTGCAAACTTTTTCTAACCCTTAAGCATTAGACAACATCATTCTCTTTTCCTGGTATTTAAACTCCATTTAAAATTTCATTGCCAAATGCCAGTGGAATCTTGGAAAAATGTCTGTCATTTGTTTTACACAATTTCTTTGGCATCTTATGTTTGATCATGGAAAATAATATTCCTTTTTCCCCATAGGACTTGATGATACTTAAACTATGCCTGTGCAGTGGTTTTGCCGCCTGTTTCCAGTTGAGAGATGTGATTATAGCTGATACAGGATTGAAGAAAAAGAAATGAAGTAGCTGTGCTGGTGTTCTCCTGAAATTGCTGTGCCACAGGAATTGCAGATAGTGTTTGGTTCCTCATAGAAGTTTGTTTAAAGAGTCTGGAGATGATAAGCCACTTCTGATTATAATTTATGTAAAACTTCAAAGTTGTAAGAAATATACAAGTCAAGTGCTAAACATGATTTTATTATAAGTTATAAGACACAGCAAAAACAAAACTTGGAAAAGGAATTGCTTTATTGTCCCACCTCCACCCACAATTCCACCACTTTTTACAATCACATACATACATACATACACTTAAGTTAACCCGTCGGCTGCCACGCCATACAACCCGTAGGTTGCTCTCTACTCTCTAAGCGCCATTTCTGAAGGATCCATGACCAAAGTGGGACTTGCCATTGCTGACAAGTCCGGGCTGACACGGTGACAGGAGAAGATGGAATGCACAACCTCTAGAATCTATCACCGCATCGACAAGGGGGAAGTCTATGGTGCATTGCCTAACGGGGCCTTTCGGCGAATCTGGGGCTGGTGCGACTGTCCGACCCCGCGGCATGAAAACCACGAGACCGAACAGCGCGGCCCGTGCTAAGGAGCTAGGGGAGAACATAGGCGTGGCAACCAACGGGTTAACTAACAAAACATCATACCAATAACAATAGATGATCTGCGAAGCACATGTCGTCGTCTGCTGGTCTGCGCCCTGAGAGGCTGCGTCCTAACGGGGCTCCCGATATTTTTCAGTTTTTTCTGTGTAACAACAGTGTGTCTTCTCTTTTTTGAACGGAATTTTGTGTTTGCTGGTAACTGTCTTTTTCTACTGCCTGATGGCTGACTTTTGCTGTTAATTATTATTAACTTTACTATGCTGGCTGTCACTGTCAGTGCTCGCAATATGCCGTGGGCAGAATGTCGTCTGTTGTTCCTTTCTCTTCGTGACTCTCTCCTCCCTCCGCTGTCACCCAGTGCCACTGCCACTATTTTACGTCTGAGGCTTGACAAGGGCTCCAGTTTGACACCAAGTAATTATCGTGGCTGCAGGAGTGGTGTTTGTGTGAAGAGATTGAGAGCATCAAAGAAGTTCCTGCCCATTGGTCTACTTAATGCGAGATCAGTTGCCTCAAAACCCGACGTTATCCACCACCATCTTCTCACTTTTGATCTTGATGTCCTTGCCATTACTGAGACCTGGCTTACACCTGAGCATGGAGATGAGATTTTGGCCAATACCATTCCTGAAGGTTACGTTGCTATCCATGTGCCAAGAGTTGGTCGACGAGGTGGTGGGATTGCTGTCATTCACCGTTCAACGATTTGTGTCAACCGTCTCCCCATTGTTTTTGAGTCACCATATTTTGAGCACTTAGCCATGTCATTGACAGTAAATACTGTGTTTGTCAAAATTGCAATTATTTATCGACCACCTTCAGTGAGCTGTCCAAAGTTTCTCTCTGACTTTTCCGACTACCTTGAAATTCTCTCTGTCGGTGCTGGAAAACTCCTGATTCTTGGTGATTTTAATATCCATGTCGATGACAATGCATGTTCTATTGGTCGTAAGTTCCTTGCTACTCTTGATTCCTTCGGCTTGTGCCAACATGTCTCCACACCGACTCACGTCTCTGGTCGCCTACTTGATTTGGTTCTCTCCCGTCTTGCTGATAACTTTGTCATGCATTGCTACACCTCTGATCTCATCAGTGACCATTTTGCTGTCCATACTCTTGTTAAAGTGCATCGACTGGTGCGTCCTCAAAAGACAGTGGTGTTTAGGAGGCTGAAGTCAATTGACCGTGAAGCCTTCGTTTCCGATCTTCTTGCCTCTTCAATATTCATCGATCCAGAGAACGACACTGCGAGTTTACTTGCCCAATATAACACCGATGTCCGGGCGGTTCTTGACAAGCACGCTCCCCTGATCACTAAGCGTCTTACGGTGAGACCTGACAATCCCTGGGACTGTGAAGAGATTCGTACCTGCCGGCGGAGCCTCAGGAGATGGGAGCGCAAATATCGTGCTAGGGGTCTTACCATCGACCGAGAGTGCCTTACTAACGCCCGTGAAGCTTTAAAGAAACTGATTTTCGAGAAGAAATCATCTTTCATCACTCAGAAGATAACCGAGTCTGCTGGTAAACGTTCTCTCTTCAAACTGGTCGACTCTTTTCTCCTTAAGAAGCCTGCACTGCGACTCCCGGATCATGACTCACTGTCATCTTTGGTAGAGCGATTCAGCGTCTATTTTGACACCAAGATCTCGACTATTCGTTCTGTCTTAGATTCCACTGACTCCTTTCCAAGTCTTGATGAATCTGTCAACCTGAAGTTCGATTTCTCTCTGTTTCGGCCCATCACTATCTGCGAGACAGTTGCTCTGATCATGTCGTGCCCAGCAAAGTCTTCACCACTGGACCCTCTTCCAACTTCCCTCCTTAAGGAATTCGTAGACGTCCTGGCTATTCCAATCACGACCATAATAAACCTGTCTCTCTCTAGTGGCGTTTTTCCGAAGGGGATGAAAATCGCTTTCATCACACCACTTCTGAAGAAACCTAGCTTATGTCCCGACGATCTGTCAAATTACCGGCCAGTGTCGAACCTGTCTTTTCTGTCTAAGCTCGTTGAGCGTGTCGCTGTGAAGCAACTCACCGCTCACCTCAACTTTTTCGACCTCTTCGCTCCGGTGCAATCTGCTTATCGTCGACATCATTCTCCAGAAACGGCACTCCTTCGAGTTGTCAACGACATGCGAATGGCCGTTGATGCTGGTGATGCTGTGCTACTTTCGTTGCTAGATCAAAGTGCTGCCTTTGACACTATCGATCACTCCACCTTATTGAATCGACTTTCCGTACGGTACGGGGTAACTGGAGTTGCGCTTTCTTGGTTCTCGTCCTATCTGTCGGACCGTTGTCAATCTGTCAGCCTCCGAGGTGTCTCATCCACTCCTAAACCTCTGAGATATGGTGTTCCTCAAGGATCGGTTCTCGGACCCATTCTTTACATCCTGTACACTGCACCAGTTTGCGACATTGCCAATCAACATAACGTCCCGGTTCATTTCTATGCAGATGATACCCAACACATGGTTCGCTTTGTGCTGAACTCTGACGGCTCCCCTCAGAAAGTTGCTTTTGCTACGTTATCGCGGTGCATTGCTGAGACGAAGGAATGGATGACGACAAACAAGCTGAAGCTGAATGAAGCAAAGACAGACTGTCTTCTCGTTTTCTCCGACTCATCACGTGTAAAGCCTATTAGCATGCCGCTAATGGTAGGTTCTTCTCCAGTTCTCCCGTCTACTTTGGTCCACTACCTTGGTGCTGGGCTTGACTCTCAGCTATCTATGGAAGCCCAAATTTTGGCCACCCGGAAGAAGGCTCTATTTCACCTCAGCCGTATTTCCCGGATGAAGAGATTTCTGTCAAAACCTGCCCTGGCTCAACTCCTTCATGCATTCGTTCTCTCTACTCTTGACTGCAACAACTCTCTTCTGGTCGGATGTCCTGAATCAAAGCTATGTGTGCTTCAAAAGGTCCAAAATTGGGCTGCTCGACTCGTGACTGGCTGCAATAGACGTGACCACATCACTCCGTGTCTTAAATCCCTTCATTGGCTTCCCGTCCGCCAACGCATTGATTTCAAGATATCGTTGCTTATGTTTAATTGCCTAAATGGTACTGCACCAAGCTATTTGACTTCCCTTATCGCGCGCTACGAGCCACCTAGTTCTCTTCGTCGTTTGTCCTCCCGTCCTGAGCTTGTTGTACCAAGAATCAAAACAAAGAAGTATGGCTCCACCTCCTTCTCATATGCTGGCCCAGCAATCTGGAACGCATTGCCCTTTTCTGTGAGATCTTCTACAACGTTGGCACAGTTCCGCTCCTCCTTGAAAACCCATCTCTGTCGTGTTGCTTTTGAAAACTGAAATTTATATGCTTCCTCTTCCCCAAGTCATTGCCGTGCCTTTGTCCATATTGTTTGTAAAAGTGCACGTTAAATATGTATTACATTATTATTATTATTATTATTACATGTCGGATGTCACCGCCAAATTGATGTCGTAGAGAAGTCACCGCCAAATTGATGTCGTAGAGAAGTCAACGCCAAATTGATGTCGTAGAGATGCCAACCCCCTTTCGATGTTCACCTCTTGGCTATTACCTACATGGAGATCAAGAACAACAAGATAATAACAAGAATTCAATTCAGGACATGGCAACTGAACTTACACATGATGAGTTGACACCGATCAGGTTTCCTCAGTAGATGTAGTAGTTCCCATTCTCAAGTTCTCCAATAGATGGAATGAGTCCAGAGAAAATTACTTTTGTCACAGCTTTCTCTACAACAGAATGTTCAAGTTATGACACAACATAAAGTTTCATTTCTGAAATAAGAATAGTAATACCACAATACTGCCAATGTAAATTTGGTAGGAAAAGATGTTGCTACAGCCAACATTGGTCCAAACTAGGGTTATGGTGATCTAGCGAGTCCAATGGAAATCAGCCGATAATTGTGTTGAATCCTATACCAAAGATGAAGAATATGTTTTAGCAATACTTTAATAAAGCTATTGTTGGTTAATACCTGTATGCTGTATCATTTGACATAGACAAGTTCGGGATGCTGAGTTGCACAACCGCAAAATTAGGATCGTGCGCCAACGAGTTTTTGTAACGTTGTGGGGATAGTAGAAAGCGGGTTTTTTATTATTTAAGCATAGAATTAGTTATCTAATCTTAGAAATGTTCAGGATTATCGTTGTTTAGAACATTCTGCTTTTTATAGAGTAATTTTAAATGTATAATTCAGCTTAGTTTACCCATTAAAATTAAAGAAAGTCCAAGCCTGGGATGCTGTTTAGTCTTTTCTTGTGTGTTTGAGCTTGTCACTTGTCAGCAGATCTGTCAAAAAACACAAGAAAAGACTAAACAGCATCCCAGGCTTGGACTTTCTTTAATTTTAATGGGTAAACTAAGCTGAATTATACATTTAAAATTACTCTATAAAAAGCAGAATGTTCTAAACAACGATAATCCTGAACATTTCTAAGATTAGATAAGTAATTCTATGCTTAAATAATAAAAAACCCGCTTTCTACTATCCCCACAACGTTACAAAAACTCGTTGGCGCACGATCCTAATTTTGCGGTTGTGCAACTCAGCATCCCGAACTTGTCTATATTCAGCAGGCATACAATGATTTTGGCAAAAAAAGTTGACAGTAGCCTGCAAGCCTCTTTCACGTTTTCTCCTGCAAATTAATGATATTTAGGTTATCCAACATATTCAAGAAAAAGAACACATGCTCAGCAAATTCCACACGAAATCGATCTAATTTACTTACAAATTTATTGGTAATTTACGAAGAAAATAGCTTCAGCTAAACTTTTGACAACAAACCGCCATTAGCCAATAACTTACAATCATCACGCCATCTGTTTGACACATCTAAAACTCAGTATCTAAAGGGCTAACCTTTAGATAGTCACAAAACTTGAAAACGTGATTTTTGTTTGCTTAAACCTAGCACGGAATCTTTAGAACTCTACAGAGAACAAAGCTCACTTGTTAGTTTCATGCAAATTTTCCGGAAGTAGACCGGAAGTAAGCGATAGCGCCTTAACCATTGAGCTGATGATCAAACAAACCAAATATTCGTGATCTCCATGAAATTTGGGGTCGAAAAAGTGTAATTTAAACGAAATCCAGATTTTGGTCAAAATCGAGAATTTTCCTGAACTATGGGAAGTTCAGGAAAATTTTTGAAACCGGAAGTACGAAAACGCACAAAACAAAACATGAACTTTACCACAAATTTGACGAGGATCACGAATATGTGGTTCTTTTGAGCGTGGGATGAATATTTACTGAACTACTGTCTGAAATGAGAAAACCGGAAGTAGAAAAAAAAGCAATTTTTCAAAATTCTAACAAGTGAGCTTTGTTGGTGGTATCGTTATCGTCAGTTTTCACTAAAAATTGTCTAACAGCAACTGCCGATAAATGTTTTAGAGATGTGCAAAGTAATTCAAAATAATTGCAAAAAAACCGTTGAAATAGGCCGTCTAGCGTTAGAAAGAAGAAATGTTTAAAATTGTTTGTAAACAATTCCCGCTCTAGGTCATTGACAATTTGACACTCATTGAAATAATAAAGGCATAAGAAACGTCAAAACTTACGCAACACATCTTCAACAGCCAAACACTTAACTCCAAATGGCGATCATTCCAGTGATCTGCAACACTCGCGCTCCCGCTCAGTCTGCCATGAACACCCTTTATAAAGTAAAAAAAACAAGGCCATATAGCAAATTATTTTTATTTGCACATTTATTGATCTAGTCTGCAATATACAAAGAGTCCATTGCATCAGAGACTAAAAACAAAGAAACGAAACAAAACTGTTAGAAAAAGACCCATTACGCCAGCGAGAGATCCTTCCCATTCACACTCATAGAAGCACCAAAACTGATCCGTGTGAACCTCAGGAACTGACAACAGGGGAAAATACGTGGCAGTCTACGTGTTAACTTAAAAAATTGGTTATGTAAACATCAGAAGAATAATTTTCAAATTTCAGATACTTTCTGTGTTGCTGACAAGTTTCCCCTGATGAAATCAGTTAACAGGCATTGAACAGTTGTAGTCTATCGGTTACAAAAAAAAAAAAAAATCAACCTAGCAGTTTACATTGATGCAAACAAAAATATATTGATCCTATGTTTACACCAAGGAAAAAGAAGAGTTTAAGCAAAATGGCAACCGAAATTGAAATTCTTTGTTTTCAAAAAGAGATACACAATTCTACACTGAAATTAATTTAACTGTTCAGTTGCACTTAATGAAGTATTGAGTGTCTTGTATAAGATGATGTCTCTGTTTTTCTTTGAGCCCCAAGTAACTTGAACAAATTTTCCAGGTTGAACAGAAATGCCGTCCGAAAACCTTTCTTTAAATCAAAAAAGGATATCTAAAGACTAAAGTAAGGAAATTAAAATTAGAACAGTAAGTAGAAATGTGTTACTAGTTCCTCACCACCAAGCAGGATTATGCTATGTCATCAGAATCTTGTTCGAATTCTTTGGAGTAAGGAAACTGCCCGTGTTTCATCCGTTGAGCTATTTTCTGGTTAGCCTTGAGGCACAAATCCGGACGATTTTTCATCATTTCCATCCATTCAGGTTTTGAGACGAGAGTAGCGAAATTTTTTGCTATAAACTTCAGAGTGCTTTTAAACAGTTTCGTGGCTGAGTGGAAATCGGACCAAATCAACAGTTCGATGGCGTTTCCGACCGACAGTTGATTGAGCAATTCTTCAACGCACTCTTTCTTGAGGTTCTCGATACCATATTTATCGGCATCTTCATACAGCTGCCGGGCTAGACCATTCTCCTTCATTTTTGGAGCTTTTCCCGTGTACAGACAAATGAGCAACTGTCTGAATACTTCGGGCTCAATATCTTCAATGTTGACTATCCTTGTTTTGGACTCGATGAAGCTGGACTGGAACATGGTGGCGAATACGGGACTTCCAGTTGAGAGGACTATCACATGAGCACCGATCGTCTGCCCATTTTTGAAATGGAAATGGACGTCACATAGAGTTTGACTGTAGAACATTCCAGCCAGACCCTTTACGATTTTGTTTTCGTTCAACTCACTATTTCCAAAATCGATCCACAAAGCAACATTTTTCGGATTATCTTTGCTGAATATGCGTTTTTCCCACAGCTTGGAGTTTACCTGGTTGAATTCTGCTCCCATGAATAGGAAATTGTCTCCATTGTCTAAAGAAACTTTAAGTGGAGGTAACTTTTCACGTTCTGTCACTTGGGATGAAACTGATGCTTCATCAATCTTTTGGCGTTTTGGCTCTGATGGTTGTGCAGCTTTAACTCCCACTCCAGTCAATTGAGAATAACTTGAATCACTTTCGCTAGATGAATATTCTTTTAAAGTGAAGGAGAAATAATAAGGCTCCATTTCATTAAAAGTCTTGCAAAGGAAATCGTAAGTGATGATGTAAATGCGACCAAATTGGGATCCACGAAGTGCAAACACAGTTGTGTACGCCCCCACATTTGTCTTCATTTTAGCAGAAAAACTCCAGTTCACACGATACAATCCAAGACGCACTTCTTCTACATTAGTCAGCCCATTGTCGCTCATTTTTTTGTTCATACTGAAGTTATGATACTAATAATCTTGGTAAATCTGAATTGAATTGTCACAAAAAGAGATAACCTGTACTGGAATCGACACCAAAGAAACGTTTAAGC
Source organism: Daphnia pulicaria (assembly GCF_021234035.1). Taxonomy (NCBI): domain Eukaryota; kingdom Metazoa; phylum Arthropoda; class Branchiopoda; order Diplostraca; family Daphniidae; genus Daphnia; species Daphnia pulicaria. Next base: position 1,961,866 of record NC_060919.1, on the reverse strand, counting down.
CAATATTTTCTAGATGCAGAATTGCAGACGACGAGACGAGTCTTAGCCAGCAGTCTCAGTGTTGCCATATTTAAAAAACAGAATTGAATTGCAAAAAAAGCATATTATTTCATCTATTTTCATTATTAATTTTGGCTGTTTTAGTAAATTTTCCATTTAATAATTATCTTTGTCGCCCATTTTTCTATTTGAAAAATAAATTGCAATCGAACATGGTTGATTTAAAAACGGGATGCATGTTTTATTTTCTGGGTCAAGATTTCAAGAATACACATAACTGAATTGTAATGAAACATTCAGGGCACTACAAAATTGTCTTTGTAAGGAAACGTAAAGAGAGTCTTGTTCGATTTTCAAATGGCACGTTTCTTCGATGGAGGTAGCAGAGCTGCCATACGCTGGTTTGCCTGCAGACACAATTCCGGGTGGTTCTTCATGAAACTCATCCATTGAGGCTGAGAGCAAAGTTCACGGGAATTTTCCAAGAAAAACTCCATGGCAATTTCAAAGAGATTCGGTAAAGGGAAGGAATGGGACCAAACCAAAATGTCGATGGCGTTCTCGGTGCTCAGTTGTGTCTGCAATACTTTGATGCATTCGTTCTTCAGAATTAAAACTCCATATTTATCTGCAACTTCATAAAGCGGTTGAACGATGTTCTTCTCTTTCAATCTGGGAGCTTTGCCAGTGTACAAAAAAATCAGCAACTGCTTGAAAACTTCGGGGTCGAAGTCATCGATGATCACTATTCTCGATTTAGACTCAAAATAACTGGACCGGAAGAAGGCAGCGAATACAGGACTCCCGGTCGACAAAATGTTAGCATGAGCTCCGATGCCCCCCAAGTCTTTGAATTGAAAATGAACGTCACAGTTAGTTTGCTTGTTGAACATTTCTTCCAGTCCGTTTAGGATGTTAATTTCGGCCGCGGTGTTCGTTCCGAAGTCTATCCATAGGATAATGCCGTTGATCGGAGAATCGCACATTAATGTTAGATTCCAATCAACTGAATTATACTTAATCAGATAATAGGTTTCTGTCAAATCCCAACCAGAGCAATAGCACCACATGTAAAGAGGGTCAATTTTCCCATCTGTGATATTAGATCCCAGCATCTGCTGACTCTGTATTATCGATCTTTCAGCATTCCCACCATTCTCACAGAAATCCATCTTGCAAGCTGTCTTTTCAACTGTAAGTATGGCAGTGTACTTCCTAGTTTTGTTAATCGTAGGTTGAAAAGAGTATATCAAGTTGAATACATGATTAATCTGGGAACCACATAGACGAGTCTCTTCTTTGTAAGTACCCACTTGACTGTGTACCATATTGGTTGGAAATGTCCATCTTATACGAAACAATCCAAGCCTAACTTCCTCAGCCTTGACATTTAATAGTTCTTCCATTTCATTGACTTGAGTCAATGCTCGATCGATGATCGACGTATAATTTTACCTGGGTAGAAAAAAGAAATAAATATAGTTACACTAGATATGTGAACAGAAAATAGCTGAGCTTAAATTCTAATTATTACTTGTGTTGTATATGTATAATTAAGCAGGATAGTTAACACAAATTAACACATGCCAACATGGCCTTGGTTACCTGAATCAAGCGGTTATTGCCGGCCAAACAAAGCCAACAGCCAAACATGCCATCTGGTGATGGAAGTAGTCATAAGGTATCAAGAACTTTTTTTTAAACTTCTATCAAAAAGAAGGGCTCTTGAATTCCTGATGCCGTATTTATTGACAGCATAAAAAAACGACGAGTGCGTATCTTTACAACCATGACTTAGAAACACCTAATGAAAATGAAATTATTTTCACAAACAAACAAAATCAAATTGTTACGGTAGGCTACTTATTTTTCCGCTATGGAAAAAAACTGTCGGGGGAAATGGTTATCGATTTGCAGCGACGAATTCCTGTTAGTCTTAATCAATTAAGGGTACATGTTGTACAAGGTTACTTTTAAAGTGAAGGAGAAATAAAAATGGGTATTAATACGTACCAGTATAAAGAAATCTAACTTCGTATCAGATTCTAAAAGAAACGATAAACTGAAATCCACGCCATAAAATTCCAAGTCCAACACAAGAGACAGAGCTCAACTCCTTTAATCTAAAAAACGAACATTGCTAACGATCGTATAAATAATGATGTGACATTGTTTCAAATAGATTTGAAATGTACGATTGCAGAGAAGACCTGGGACCTCTTAATTATCAAGATTCAAGACCTTTGTTAATTTGATTAAAATGGAAGGTTTAACATGGTTTCATTTCTAAACTGAACGCTAGTATAAAAATATAGAAACAAAACAAGTTTGCCGACTTGAGTTATTATCAAACGACCAAAATTATATACACACTACCAGGGAACTTTAGGGTTTTGTTTTCATTCAACGTAAAAATGGTAGGGGGGCTTAGCTTTAACTCCTTCCCAACAAATTGGGTGGCATTTTCAAACAACTTTTGGATGGAGTGAATTTGAGAAGAGACCTAAAATTTCGAGGGCAATTTTGGATCTCAGTGGAATCACGATCGTCCAAATCAACCATTCTGTACAAATTTGGTAGCAAACAATCAGGTTTAAAAAGACGCCAAAGCAAAAACATTACCTCGGATAATACCTTTTCTGTTTTGCCAAATTTTAAACTTTTTGAAATCACTTCACATTTACGTTTATTTACCTTTTTTGGTAAAAGCAAACAAGTAAATTTAGATGATAAGATTAAAGTTCAACTTGGTTAAGTAAGATAAAAGGAAATTAACTTTATGACTAAAATCAGACGCTAACAATTCCGAGTTTTCGTGACAAAAGCACTGTTTTCATTCAACTTTATAGATTCCTAAGTTGAAACTTCACATAACCTAGACGAAACCAATAAAACAATTTTAATTCAATGGTTAAAATCAAAAATAAGAATCTCATACGTCTTACCGAAAATAGTGCAAATTATTCTTCATCTGAAAATAATCCAACTTCATATCCTTCGGCGATGAGGTTGGCCATTCTCTGGTTAATCTTGAGCCACAATTTGGGATGGTCCTTCATGAAATCCAACCAAGCGGGTTGAGAGCAGAGCTCCTCAGAATTTTTCGCAATAAAACGCAAGGCCTTTTCAAACAGCTTGGAAAGCGAATGGAATTGTGCCCAGACCAACACTTCCATAGCGTTATTGTTGCTCAGTTGAGTTACAAGGAGGTTGACGCAATCATCTTGGAGGGATTTGACGCCATATTTATCAGCTACTTCGTAAACGGACTGAGTAAAGTTGTTTTCCGTCAGCTTTGGAGCTTTACCGGTGTACAAGTAGACTAACATTTCCTTGAAAACGTCCATTTCACTGTCGGCAATATTCACAATTCTTGTTTTTGACTCAACGAAATCCGACTGAAGCATGGCAGCGAAAACAGGACTTCTGGCAGTAAGGATTGCAACGTGGGCCCCGATCTCTTCACTGTTTTTGAACTTGAACTTCACATCACACAGAGTTTGATTGTGCAAAATTTCTGACAGTCCGTTGATAACAATTTTTTCATTTCTTTCATTTGTCCCAAAGTCGATCCACAACTCGATCATGCTGGTCTTATTTCCTGATAGGATTTGGGATGAAGAGAATTCCCATTTGATAGGGTCATTTCCAGTTTGAGGTTCACTTTTGCTGCTTTTGCCTAAATACATAACTTTGACAGAATCTGACAGATTTTTCAATTCGGGCAAAACTAATTCTTCCTCTAATTTTAAGCGTTTCGATTTTGATTGCTCATCTTCAGGTTGGCTTGCAGAATGGTCACTACAAGAAATAAATTTAAGTGTGACATAGTTGGAATACGCTGTATTCCTCGTAGAAATCTTGAAATTCCTGCCTTCAAGGAGAAATTGTTGATGATATTTCACGTTTTTACCCTTTTCCAATGAAAGCTTCCATACGACACGAAATAATCCAAATCGAACTTCTTTTACTATCACTTTGCCTGACATTGCTTTGCCTGTCATGATGATGGATGGATTACCAAGGGTCAAGAGTACACCAGACACGTAATTATTTCACCAGCTGTGTTGTAGAAGCAATTTTTGAGATGAATTTTGAGAAGTTAAGTGGAAATCTTCGATTATTTCATGGTTTTCCTATAAGCACAACAAACATCATCAGTATTGTACAATGTTACATATTCCATCTTAAATTAATGTTTTAGAATTTTTAGTTAAAAATTCTAATAAACCACATAATTCAAAATTCACTAAAATAGTATCAAATAATCCACATAACTGTAGACAAATCTAAATTTCAAAAAGCAATTGATGAAAATTGTGACTTTACTGCTGATGTAGTCTAGTCAATTGGATGGAATTCAACGAACATGCCAACAAGTCAAACATGTTGGGTGTATGTACCACTGTACCCTAATTTAATGCCTCACCCAGCAATCATTCTCAAGACAAAAAAAAAATACCTTGATTACACTTGTAAAGGACTCCTGCTTTACCAGTGCTTAACACAACTAATCGAAGCAGTAACTATTGGTAACTATCTATCTCGCACTCGACTACACACTATTCACGACAAAAGCAGAAGACGATTTAAGCATTTTCATCTCATTAGCGTTAGCGCCACCTGTACACGACTAACCGCATTATGATCGCTTCATGAGAGTAATGGCGAATGGCGTAGGGCAAAATTTATTCAATTAAACTCTTGAGTTTTAACCTTATCAAAACAGACCTGAATCCCATAATAGAAGTACATAACATTTTTCAATGAAGTCACCCTTCTTCATATGGTAGCAAGAAATGCAGAATCAATGGGTCTCGAACGATCGTCCATCGTCGTACACCACACCTTCCACCAAGCAATGTTGAAGAGCAGACAAATCCTCAAATATTGTATGAATCACTAACTTTTTCACAAATAAGTGAATAACGTTTTGACAACCATTCTTTACAAGCTTGGTTAAGGACAGCACCCATGCTGCCAATTTTATAATGACGTTAGAAAAAACAAATAAAAAAATTATACCTTTTCCGCCTTTTCTGTTTTGCCCGTTTTTGCCAAATTTCTTTCTGATGATTCACTTTTAATTTAAAGTTTATTATCTTTTTTGGTTAAAGCGAACAAGTTAGTTTAGATAACTCATTAAAACTCAATTTAGTTAAGTAAGGTGGAAAAAATGGAAATTAATTAAATTAAAATTATAAGCGAATTACCCTAAGGTATCGACTGCTATCAAAAAGGATCTAAGATTGAATTCTTTGTGTCGTGTTTATTGACAGCTTCAAAAAACAAACGGGGAGTGAGGCTTACTTTATATTGAGAGCGTTTCCGGCATACAAATTGACGAACACAGGAATAATAATAATGAATGATGCGAATAATGCCGTCGAAATAATAATAACGTAAGCGTGAGCATGAACTAAGCAATTCTTTCTTTTCTTAAGAGTTGTCACAAAATCAAACTGCAAAAAATTTAAAAACAGTAAAGTAATTTCGAACCAGACCTATATAGTGCTCACGATGCATAATTTTTTTTTCTGTGGAAGAATACAAAAAACTTAGTTAATGGAAAATTCTAGTCACCTTTACAATTAATTATATTTGTAAGAAAAGAAAAGAGTACCTATTGTTTTGTTTTTAAATGGCACGTTTCTTCGATGGAGGTAGCAGAGCTGCCATACGCTGGTTTGCCTGCAGACACAATTCCGGGTGGTTCTTCATGAAACTCATCCATTGAGGCTGAGAGCAAAGTTCACGGGAATTTTCCAATAAAAACTCCATGGCAATTTCTAAGAGATTCGTTATAGAGAAGAAATGTGACCAAACCAAAATGTCGATGGCGTTCTCGGTGCTAAGTTGTGTCTGCAATACTTTGATGCATTCGTTCTTCAGAATTACAACTTCATATTTATCTGCAACTTCATAAAGCGGTTGAACGATGTTCTTCTCTTTCAATCTGGGAGCTTTGCCGGTATACAAAAAAATCAGCAACTGCTTGAAAACTTCGGGGTCGATGTCATCGATGATCACTATTCTCGATTTCGACTCCAAATAACTGGGCCGGAACATGGCAGCGAATACAGGACTCCCGGTCGACAAAATGTTAGCATGAGCTCCGATGCTCTCCAAGTCTTTGAATTGAAAATGAACGTCACAGTTAGTTTGGTTGTTGAACATTTCACCCAGTCCGTTAAGGATGTTAATTTCGGCCGCGGTGTTCGTTCCGAAGTCTATCCATAGGATAATACCGTTGATCGGAGAATCGCACATTAATGTTAGATTCCAATCAACTGAATTCTTCTTAATCAGATGAAAGGCTTCTGTCCTATCCCAACCAGAGCAATTGCACCACATGTAAAGAGGGTCCATTTTCCAATCTGTGATATTAGATCCTGGCAGCTGCTGTATTATCAATCTTTCAGAATTCCCACCATTCTCACAGAAATCGGTCTTGCAAGCTGTGTTTTCAACTGTTAGTGTGGCAGTGTACTTCCTAGTTTTGTTAATCATAGGTTGAAAAGAGTATATCAAGTTAAATAGGCCTACATGATTAAACCGGGAACCACATAGATGAGTTTTCACTTTGCGAGTAGCCCGACTACCCAGCACTTGACTCAAAAACATATTGGTTTTAAATATCCAGCTTATTCGAAACAATCCAAGCCTAACTTCATCAGCTTTGACATTTAAAATTTCTTCCATTTCATTGACTAAAGTGGTAACAAATTGCAACTTTGTTGCGGATCAATCTCATACTTCGCGCCAGAAGTTTAGTTACGGCTCTCACCCCTTCAGAAAGAGGCTGTACAAACGCCCAAGGGGGGTTTCTGTTTAGCCTCTCCATCTGTCTTCTTGATTCCGTTCCTGTCAGTGTCTAGCTTCTTCTTGTAATATCTGTGGTGTGAGTATCAAGTGTTCTGGTTAAAGTATTTTCTATGTATTTAACTAATCTCATGCCATGTTATATTACCTTGTGTGTATTGAGTCGATGCCATGCCATGACAATATAAAAGGGACTTGAAAACTAAATTCGTGCTTCGATTTTATTGAATTCTAACAGGTTATGGGACCCTATCGACTCTGCTAACTAAGCAAGCATGGCAAATCATGAAGGAAATGGGAATAATCTAATATTCCAAGCCAAATTTAATGGAACAAGATTTTCACAATGGAAGTTTGGAGCCCTTATCATGGCTCGAGCCAAGAAGCTGGTGGGAATCATAGAAGGAACGGAACAAAAACCAGTTGAGGTAACAAAACTCTTGCTCGTGTTTTAAAAATTTATAGCAGACATGTTACAAATAGAGAAGTCAGAAGAAAAATGCATGAGTTGGAACACACAGTGTGAAATGGTGATTGAACCAGCACCACCATACATTTTTTTACGACTGAATGTATTTGGTAGTAAAAGTGAAATAAGTCTACCCAAGCAGAGGTGATTGTAGTAATCTTTTGTAAATTTAAAAACGGCACCCAAAGGAGAGGTGATTGCAGTAAACTTTGAAAAACCAAATTTCACACAAGTAGAGGTGACTGTAGTAAATTTTGTTACACCCAAGTAGAGGTGATTGTAGTAAATTTTGTTACACCCAAGTAGAGGTGATTGTAGTAGATTTTGAAAATTAAATGGCACCCAAGTAGAGGTGAGTACAGTAAAAACTTTGAAAACCAAATTTCACCCAAGTAGAGGTGATTGTAGTAAATTTTGTAACACCCAAGTAGAGGTGATTGTAGTAAATTTTAAAATTAAATGGCACCCAAGTAGAGGTGAGTACAGTAAAACTTTGAAAACCAAATTTCACCCAAGAAGAGGTGATTGTAGTAAATTTTGTTACACCCAAGTAGAGGTGATTGAAGTAAATTTTGTAAACTAAATGGCACCCAAGTAGAGGTGAAAGCAGTAAAACTTTGAAAACTAAATTTTACCCAAGCAGAGGTAGTAGTAGTAAAAGTTAGTTACACCCAAGCAGAGGTAATTGTGGCATAGTAAACTGAATTGGATATAGCAAACTAAGTTATACCCGTACAGAGGTGTTGTAGTAAACCTCTTTTGTTGTCTTTTATTCAGGAATATGATGAAGAAGGGAAATTGAAAAACGGAAGGAAAATCAACACGTGGATTGAGAGAGATGCCATGGCTGCTGGGCTTATTTACGGAAGCCTAGAACCCGAGTATCAGACGTCAGTCGGAGGATCAGTTGACGCGGCTGACATGTGGAAAAGACTTAATCAAGAGCACGCACAAGTGGCAGCAGCCAACTCAAATCAATTGACAGCGAAGTTTTTCCAGTACATCATGAATCCTGGTAATAATAACCAAAAATCAACAACAATGAAGTATAGTTTTTGAAAGGCAATTTATTATTTGACAGAGCATAGCGTATCGGCACACATCAACACTATAAAGCAGATGGCAGATGAATTGAGTAATGTGGGAGCTCCAGTATCAGATGAACAAATTGAAGATCGTATTCTGTCTACTCTACCACCAAGTTTTCATGGCGCTAGAGCAGCATGGGAAACTCTACCGTCTGGAGAGCACAGAAATCTCATTCGACTGACTGCAAGAATGGTGCTTGAAGAAACCAGAAACAAAGCTTTACCAGGAGGTGGAATAAATCCGGCTGATGTGGCATTCTTTGCTTCACACCCGAGCAAGATACAGAAATCAACTGATGAAAATACTGAAACTGCATTTGCAGCCCATGGTGATTACAGAGGAGGCTATCGTGGAAGAGGATATCGAGGAAGAGGCTATCGTGGAAATGGTGGCGAAAGAGGAAGTGGCGGATACAGAGGTTACGGACGAGGAGAAGGACATCGCAGCAATGGAGGTCACCGAGGAGATTATCAAGGAGGAAGAGGCCACCATCAAGGATCTAAACCACAATTTGGTCCATATGATTGCTACGAATGTGGAAAACCGGGTCATCTAGCACGCAATTGCTACAACAAAAAGCAGGGAGAGCAGAGAAATGCACGCCAAGTGAAATTTGACAACAATCGCAAATTCAACGGAGGTGGAGGAGACAACGACATCCATCATCCAGCATCCAACCTGCTTTCATCATACTGTTTCTTGTCAAAGAATGAAAACGACTGGTATGCAGACTCAGGCGCCACACACCATATGACGGAACGAAAATATTTCTTCTCTTCACTAAAATCAGTTGACCCAGGATCCTGGAAAGTACATGGAATTGGTTCTATCAAGCTGGATGTACTAGGAGTAGGAGACATCGAAATAGAATCGTACGTGGACGGAAAAAGAATAATTGGCAAGCTGAACGATGTGTTATTTGTTCCAGAACTTGGAGCCAATCTTTTCTCGCTTGGTACTGTAATGGATCGTGGATTTAAGGCGAATTTCACTGACAATATCGTGCTCATCATAGATAAGAAGACAAACACTCCTGTGCTGGAAGGAAGAAAGTTAGGCAAGTCATTGTACCACATGAAGTTTACAGCAGTCATCCAGAGCCAAAAACCGCCAACAATTGAATCAGCAGCAGCAAGTGTCAAGTCAACATTCTCAATCGCTCGATGGCATAGAAGATTCGGCCACGCATGCAATAAAACAGTCAGAAAAATGGCGAGACTCGGAGCAGTGAATGGTTTGAAACTGAACAAAGAAGATGAAGAGGAAGACGACATCTGTGAAGGTTGCATATTTGGAGCAATGAAGAGATCACCATTTAAGGCAAGTAACAATCGAGCTACTGAAGTGGGAGAATTGATTCATACTGATGTTGGATTTGTCAATGTTTCTACTCCAAAGGGAGAAACCTGCTTCGTAATTTTTAAAGATGATTACAGCGGATTCACTAAAGTCTATTTATTGAAGAAAAAGGGAGAAGCAGCTGAAAAATCTGAAATTTTTGTGGCATGGCTAGAACGACAAACAGGCAAGAAAGTAAAGAAATTCAGATCGGACGGAGGAATCGAGTACCTGAAGAATAGAGAATTTCGTGAGAAAAATGGAATTATCCAACAAACTTCAAACAGGTACACTCCACAAGAAAACTCGAGAAGTGAAAGAGAAATGAGAAGAACCATGGAACCAACACGAAAAATTATCCATATGAGAGAAGTCCAGTCAGAGTCAAGCCTGATAAAGAAAGAAAGCAGAAGAGTCCTGGAATTATGGGGAGAGTTTCTACTCAGCACCGTTCATGTTCTCAATAGAACTATTTCGTCGCGAGTCAACAAAACACCATTCGAGTTATTCTACAATAAGAAGCCAAGTGTTGACCATTTTCGAGTTATTGGATGTCGAGCTTATGTTCATGTCCCAGATCAGCTAAGAAAGAAACTTGACTCCAAAGCTCAACCAGGATGGTTGGTCGGATATCCAGAAGATATGAAAGGATGGATCATATGGGAGCCTATTTCGAGAAAATTCATCACAAGCAGGGACGTGATTTTTAATGAAGACCTGTTGATCAACGACTACAATGAAGAGACAAGCGAAAAGGAAACAACATTATTTGATCCATTTCTTCTTTCTGCAGAAATTCTCGGATTGGTAACAATAATAACAATTTTTTTAAATTTTGAGGATTATTTAATGATTATCAAATAATTGGTGTGGTGATAGGATGAAGAAATCCAAGAAGAGTTAAAAAGTCCAATCCTAGGAACGAGTAACGAAAGAGGAACATCTGCAGATAATATAGGAGAAGAAGAAAATCCTGAAACTCATACGGTAATAAAAATTTGGAGGTAAAAATATGTGTATACACCAATGAGAATTTGAATATTTATATCTAGGAAGCTCAAGAGATTGATCAACAAGAATTAGATATGGCAGAGAACCGAAGACAGGAAGAAATCAATCAAGCTCATGAGAAAGTTCAAGAGATTGATCGTGTTGAGATAAACAACGAAAATGGTGGAGGAGAAGAACCAATTCCCGAAATCGGAGCAGAGATTGAAATTCAAATAGAACAGGAAGAGCCGAGAAGAAGAAAACAACAACGTCCGAAAGATAAAACTACGAGAACTCCTCCTGTTCCTGACCAAATCGATCCACAAGCCGATGATGAAACACTTCCCGTTATTGATCTACCAATTCCGGAAGGTCAAGGAAGAAGAACTGGACGACCCAAGCATTATACAGCAAGATATGAAGCCTTTAGGAATTCTCTAGATAGACCATTGGCCAAACTTGGATTAATCGGTATGCTCATAATATTCGCAATATTTGTTCTTGTCAAGTAAAAATAAATTTTGTTTGAGAATAAACCTAAATTTATTTGCTGAAATGGTATATAAAATGTCCCATTGAATATTTTTTTCTCATCTGAAAATAACAAATAACAAGAATACTATTTTTTGGAACAATAGGAGAATTTATGGAGAAAAACAGTAGAGCATTACATGTGGAATCGAATGAGCCACAGAGCTACAGAGAAGCTATGGCCATGAATAAAGAAAAATGGCTACCAGCTTATCAAAAGGAATTCGACGCTCAAATTCGGAACAAAACATGGATCCTTGTTCCTCTTCCTGTTGGCCGAACTGCACTAAATTGCAAAATGATTGGCAAAATAAAACCAGCCTACGAGGGTGTAGAAGAAACCTACAAGGGAAGATTGGTAGTAATTGGAACCGGACAACGCTATGGAATGGATTATGAAGAAACATTTGCACCAGTTCCACACAGTGAATCGGTTAAAGTAGTGTTAAGCGAGTGTGCGGCCCAAAACATGGAAGTGTTGCAGTTTGATATTAGCACAGCTTTTCTCTACGCTGATTTGGACAAGGAGGTGTACATGAAACAACCGGAAGGTTTTATAGCTCCAGGAAAAGAAAATTTAGTGTGTTTGCTTAAAAAGTCTGTAAATGGATTGAAACAAGCTCCTCGACTCTGGCATGGCAGATTTGACCGCACTCTTCTCCGTCTTGGATTTAAACCGTGTAGAGCCGATCCATGTGTATACATCAAGAGAACAAATACTGAAACCAGCTACATTATAGTTCACGTGGATGATGCATGGACAGGCAGCAAAAGAAAACAAACTCTAATTGAAGTTCAAGAAGCAATTGGAGAAGAATACCAATTTAAAGTAGTGCCACCAACCAGATACATCGGGATCAATATCACTATGGATCCCACAAACAGCCGATATTTCCTGTCACAGCAACATTTAATAGAGAAGATATTGACAAGATTCGGGATGAATGAAGCATTCCCCAGAGTGACTCCAGCAGATCCAAAAGTTAAACTTTCAGTGTGTAAAGGACAACAGAGCGAGGGAGAGAGAGGTTACAGCTTTCGCGAAGCTGTAGGCGCTCTGTTGTATATAGCCCTTCAAACCCGTCCAGACTTAGCCTATGCGGTGTGTAGAATTGCAAAATTTTGTCAAAACCCAATGAACGAACATTGGAGAGCCCTCGACCAAATTTTTGGCTATTTGAAAGCAACAAAAGAATATGGAATTTGGGTTGGCGGACAAAAGAAAGGACTTGATTGCTATGTTGACGCGGACTTTGCAGGCGATATTGATGATTCCAAGTCAACATCAGGAAGTATAATGTTTCTCAATGATGGACCAGTGGCATGGTCCAGCAAGAAACAACCAACTACGGCTTTATCAACAACAGAAGCTGAATACATAGCAGTGTGCCAAGGAGGAAAAACAGCCGTATGGCTTGGCTACTTATTGGAAGATCTACTTGGGAAGGATATCAGGAATGTACCAATGTATTGTGATAACGAGGGGGCAGTGAGACTGGTGCATAATCCTGAACTGCACCAAAGAACAAAACACATTCGACTCAAATGGCACTGGATAAGAGAACAAGTGGCGGACGGACTGTTAGCAGTGAAATTTGTTAGAACACATAATCAGCTGGCCGATACATTTACAAAAGCACTTCCAGGACCAAGATTCGTTGATATGAGAAAAAGAATAGGTGTAGGTGTTGTAACAGATTTACCAAGTATGAGATTGAGGGAGACTGTTGCGGATCAATCTCATACTTCGCGCCAGAAGTTTAGTTACGGCTCTCACCCCTTCAGAAAGAGGCTGTACAAACGCCCAAGGGGGGTTTCTGTTTAGCCTCTCCATCTGTCTTCTTGATTCCGTTCCTGTCAGTGTCTAGCTTCTTCTTGTAATATCTGTGGTGTGAGTATCAAGTGTTCTGGTTAAAGTATTTTCTATGTATTTAACTAATCTCATGACATGTTATATTACCTTGTGTGTATTGAGTCGATGCCATGCCATGACAATATAAAAGGGACTTGAAAACTAAATTCGTGCTTCGATTTTATTGAATTCTAACAAACTTGTTATATCTTCAAGATGGATTATTAGTCAAAATCAATGATCGACGTAAAATTCTACCTGGATATTGGAAATAAATAAAGTTAATCTAGTTATTTGATTCTTTGGATATCTGCTGAATAGAAAACAGTTTCTAATTCTAATTATTCTTAAGTATTCTATAAGTAAGAAGGACCAAAAACGCAAGAAATACATACCAGCATGGCCTTGGTTAACAAAAAAAATGAAACGCGAAGTGGTTACCATGGTTACCAGCCAAGCTGAGCCAGCTAACAGCCAAACATGCCATCTGGTGATGGTAGTAGCATAATATTCGAGAAATTTTAAATTTGACTTTTCTGCTATAAAAAAGAGGGATTTTTAAATGTGGTAATGAAAGCTTCATTAAACAAACCACGAGTAAGGCTATCTTCATTTTGATGGCATTTCCGGTAAAAATTGACGAATACAAGACTACCAGCCGAAAGAATAATAACGTGAGGGTGATTGGTGAGTGCCTTGGAGCTAAATTGAAATTGAACATTGCACAATGCACAGCGTTTGATTTTCAAACACCACCGTCATTCCATTTGGGATTTTTATTTTAATTTGTCACAAAATCAAACTTCAAAGTAACATTGGGCGAAATGGTTTATCGACTAGCAGCGACGGAAGCCAACTGAGTGCCGTGAATAAGAAACAATTCATGACGAACTTCTTTAAATTGACAGCCTCAGAAACTTTCATCTGCAATACCTTACACGAAGCAAAATGTTGTTGAACAGTGGAAAAATCCGCAAATGTGGTATGAACTTATCATCTAAGTTTATTTACCTTTTTTGGTAAAAAGAAATAAACAGTTAAATTTAGATGATTCAACATGGTAAAGTAAGATAAAAGGAAATTATAGTTGGATGAACATTATAAGATGACAGTAACAATTCCGAGTTTTTCGCGACACAAACACACAACAGCACTGTTTTCATTCAAACTTCGTAGATTCGCTAGTTGCAACTTCACAAAACCTATTGGGAACAAAAACAATTTTAATAAAACGGTAACGTAAAAAAAAAGAAAAAAAAAGTCTTCATACCATAACTGGAAATTGTTTTTAATCTGAATAGCATCCATTGTCATATCCTATGGTGATGCGTTTTGCCATTCTCTGGTTAATCTCCACACACAAGTTGGGATGATCCTTCATGAAATCCAACCATTCGGCTTGGGAGCAGAGATCCTTAGAATTTTTCACAATAAAGTGTATAGCTTTTTCGATCAGCTTGGCCTGCGAATGGATTTGTGCCCAGACCAACAATTCCATAGCGTTATCGTTGCTCAGTTGAGATACAAGGAGGTTGACGCAATCGTCTTTGAGGGATTTGACGCCATACTTATCAGCAACTTCGAAAACAGACTGAGTAAAGTTCATTTCCATCAGATTTGGTGCTTTTCCAGTGTACAAGTGAACTAACATTTCCTTGAAAACGTCCATTTCACTGTCTGCAATATTCACAATTCTTGTTTTTGACTCAACGAAATCCGACTGAAGCATGGCAGCGAAAACAGGACTTCCGGCAGTAAGGATTGCTACGTGGGCCCCAATCTCTTCACTGTTTTTTAACATGAACTTCACATCACACAGAGTTTGATTGTGAAACATTTCTGACAGTCCGTTGATAACAATTTTTTCATTTGACTCGTTTGTCCCAAAGTCGATCCAGAACTCGATCATAGGCTCTTCTCCCATCAGCTTTTGGTCTATTAGGATTTCCCATTTGCTAGGGTCATTTCCAGTTTGAAATTCACTTTTTCCTAAGTACATAACTTCGACATGAGACAGACTTTTCAATTCGGGCAAAACTGATTCTTCTTCTATTTTTATGCGTTTCGATTTTGATTGCTCATCTTCAGGTTGGCTTGCAGAATGGTCACTGCAAGAAATACATTTAAGTGTGACAATGTTGTTAAACATTGTATTCTCTGTAGAGATCTGGAAATTCTGGCCAGACTGTGTTCCGCAAAGGCTAAATTCTTGACTATATGTGACGTGGTTACCCATTTCCAACATAAGATTCCATACGACGCGAAATAATCCGAATCGAACTTCGTTTACGGTTACTTCGCCCGTCATTGGTTTTTCAGTCATGATGGATGGATTTTCAAGAGTCGAGATGCATACAAGACACGTAATTATTTCACCAGCTGTGTCAAACAGTTTTTGAAGTTCAGAAAAGGGGAAAATCTTCGATTATTTCATGGCTTTCCTGGAAAGACAAACAAAATTATTATCAGTGTTATACATTTTCCATCTTATACTAATGTTTTAGAACTTTTAACTACAAATTCTGAAAAGATACATAATTTAAAATCAATTCAAAAATATTATCAATGTAAACATAACTCTTCGTTAAACATTTCCATTCGACAACCAGCAGCCAACTTAAAGAAAACGAAATATTTTGAAAATGCTGTAGAGAATGAATTGATAAAAATTGTAGCTTAATTGCTGATCTAGTCTAGTAAAAGTGAGTAAGTGATGGAATTAAAATGAATGTAGTCTACAAAGTGGGGGGCGACGAGTCTATAACATGATAGGTGTGTGTACCCTAATTTAGTGTCTCAATATTCCCAAGACAAAAAAAATACCTAGATTAGATTGTACTTTTCAAGAACTCCTATTTTAAACAATATAATAGAAGCAGCAACTATTGGTACTATTTACTTTAGTACTCGTCTTATTCGGGTATTCGGCTCACGACTTCCTTCACGAATGACAAAGCAGAAGACAATCTAAAGAGTTCAGATTAGCGCCACCTGTGAACCACCAGCCGCACTATGTACGCCTCGTGAGAGTAAATTTGAAGGGGTGTGTGAAAGGGTAAGCCTATAAAGGAAATTGATAGGGCAATTAAACTCTTGAGTTTGAACCTTTCAAAACGGACTTAAATCACACACTTAAAGTACATAAAATATTTCAATCAAGTCACCCTCTTCTTATGGCAGCAACAAATGCAGAATCGTGGGTCTCATCGTCGTACACTAAATGACTAAACTATTCCACGAAGTAAGACGTTAAAGAACAACACATTTTCACTAATGCCATTGTGTCTATTATTCTTTACAAGCATGGTTAATATTTAAAAACAACCATGCCGCCAATTTATAATGACGTCAGAAAAATAAGAAATAAATTTATGATCTACCTTTTCTGTTTTGCCCGTTTTTGTCAAATGCCTTTTTGATGATTCACTTCTTATTTAAAGTTTATTCCCCATCAAGGTAAAAGCGAACAATTAAATTTAAATCATGTATTAATGCTCAACTTGGTTAAGTTAGGTTAAAAAAAGGAAATTAATTTGATGAAAATTATTAGTTGACAATTACGACTTTGCGAGTTCATCCTTGTTCGCGAGCACTTGTTTTCATTCAGACTTCGTAGATTCGCAGGTGGAACTTCAAAAACCTCTAGGCAACCAATAAAACAATTTTAATGACATGGCACCATAACAAATGGAAATGTAAAGCGTCTTACCTGAAATGCTAATTATTCTGAATCTGAACAGGTCATCAGGACGAATTTTGCCATTCTCTGCATAATCTTCAGGCACAATTTGGGATGATCCTCCATGAAATCCAACCATTTGGCTTGGGAGCAGAGCTCCTCAGAATTTTTCGCAATAAACTGCACAGCCTTTTCAATCAGCTTGGGAAGTGAATGGAACTGTGCCCAAACCAACAATTCCACAGCGTTATCGATGCTCAGTTGGGTTACAAGGAGGTCTTCGCAAACCTTTTTGAGGAACTCGATGTCATATTTATCGGCAACTTCGTAAACCGACCGAGCAAAGTTCTTTTTCACCAAATTTGGAGCTTTTCCAGTGTACATGTAGGTTAACATTTCTTTGAAAACGTCCATGTCAATGTCTGCAATATTCACGATTCTTGTTTTCGACTCAACGAAATCCGTCTGAAGCATGGCAGCAAAAACAGGACTTCCGGCCGTAAGGATCGCTACGTGGGCCCCGATCTCATCACCATTTTTGAACTTGAAGATCACATCACACAGAGTTTGATTGTGAAGAATACGTCCCATTTGAATGGTAACCAATTTTTCAACTAATTCGTTCGTCCCAAAATCGATCAAAAACTCGACGAAAGGATTACCTCCCTCTAACGTTTGGATATGGTTAAATTTCCATTTGCCATGAATATATTGAGTTTGAGGTACCCTTTCGCCAAACAACAATACTTTGATAGGAGGCAGACTTCTCAATTTCGGTGAAACTGATTCTTCTTCTAGTTTGATGCGTTTTGATTTTGATTGCTCATCTTCAGGTTTGCTAGTGGAACGGTCACTGCAAGAAATAAATTTAAGCGTGATTACGTTAGGCCTACCAATCGATTCTTTCTTCCTAGAAATCATGAAATCACTATCAAACTGCAATCCGGACAGTCGAAATTTGCGACAAATCCGACAATCTTTCATGTTGCCAACATTATGGAAATATTTCCATAAGACGCGGAATAATCCAATTCGAACTTCATCTACCGTTACTTTGCCTTGGCCGTCGTCGATAAATTCTTCGTCCATGTTATTATTGTTTCTTGATGGCAAAGTAATTTTGAAATGTTAACGGGTGAAAATCTTCACTTTTCCACAGGTTTTCTGAAATAACAAGAAACATTTAGATAATAGATATATAAAAACATTTAGTTACAATACTTCTATTTGCAAAATATTATCAAATGAAAACGTAACCCTTTGTTAAACAAGTAGTCAGACCTGTACTTCACGAAAATGAACAATTATGAAAGTACTGAAGAAAACTACACATTTCAAAAACTAAATTATTACTTAACTGCTGATCTAGTCTAGTGAAATTGATAATGATTAGATAATGAATTATAAAAACGAACGTGTTCTACAGGTTCTACAACGTGGGGGCCAACGAATCTAATCATGTTGGGTGAGTGTATACCCGAATCCAAAGCTTGCAAATAAAGTTTTCTCAATAATAAACATTTACCTTGATGAAATTGCACTTTCAAAAAAACTTTGATTTTACAAAACTAATAGAAGCAGATATCACGATTTTCGTGATACCCCCATTTCGACACATTTTTCAGGCATTTCATTCGGCGTTGCCGATTGCCGTATATGTGACTTCGCCCCCACTCCTTCGCTTTTTCCATTGTTTCCTATGTATCAAGTCCCATCTGTATCGATATACAAGGCCTTGATACATAGGAAACAGGGAAAAAGCGAAGGAGTGGACAGGAAAGGGGGCGAAAAGCACATATACGGCAATCGGCAACGCCGAATGAAATGCCTGAAAAATTTGTCGAAATGGGGGTATCACGAAAATCGTGATATCTCAAACATCTCAAAGAATTATAAAAAATCCTTTTGGATTCTGAAAGAGGGATAAAAGGGCTACATTTTGTATCAATTAGTTTTTTTTTACAAGCCGAATATACGGCTAAAAGCGATGTAGTCGGACGGGGAGACTTTGGGTTTTCGTGATATTTCACGATTTTCAACCGTGATTATCTCGTGAACGGGAAAAGATAAAAATCCGGACTTAATTCCGTTGGAATCGCCTTGCGATTCTGAACAGATTAGACCTAGTCCGGATTTGTAAAGTTCTTTTCCGGATTACGATCCGAAAAGTACCCCCACCATTTCGGTCCGGTTGAGTGGGAGATCGCTTGTTAAAAAGCTGGAATAGTACGCTGTACGCCCTAGAATGAAAACCGAAATAGCAAATGGCTACTAAAAACCTGCGCTGATGTGGGGGTTTTAGAAAATGTCTAAAATGCAAGACGCTGCACGACTCGTACGGCACAAATTTATAAAAAAAGACAATTAAATTATTCTGTAGTCTGTAATTTCCCACTTCTCGACGGAATTGCTACCAAAAAATGTTAAGTTAAACCGATTGCTCTCCAGAGCTCTTGAGTTAAATCAGAGATAACCAGAAGACAATTATTTAAAATATTACAATCACGAAATAAGGAAAATGCGGAAAATGCAAAGCTAAATAACAAGATATGCAAGAATTCGGCTGCGATGTAGAATCCAGCGATGGAAGATAATTTCAAAGCAATTCTTTTAC
Organism: Daphnia pulicaria; assembly: GCF_021234035.1. Lineage (NCBI taxonomy): Eukaryota > Metazoa > Arthropoda > Branchiopoda > Diplostraca > Daphniidae > Daphnia > Daphnia pulicaria. The sequence continues at coordinate 1,942,482 of NC_060919.1, read as the reverse complement.
TGATATTTGTTACAAACGGAAGATCTACATCAGCGTAACTTACATTGTAGTTGCGGGGATAAGGAGTTAATGCTATAGAAGCTTAAGGACTTGCTTAACAGTTTTCCGAGTAAAGAGGTTACAAGTAAGGAAAAAAAACATTACAAAATTTCAGTTTAAGGACAAATAACGAACGTCTTTTCCAGTTCCAGTCATTAACGGGCAGCAAGGGTGACCATGGACTAGTTAGCGTGTTTCACCGATCAAAATGTTTCAGAAACTCGATCCTTGATAAAACAATAAAAACAAATATTAGGTAAAGGATAAAGAAAATAAAAATTTCTCATTACCATTAAAAGTCAAATTAGCCGGTGTTGTAGTACGCACAACAGTCAGAATCAGAATCATCATCGTCGAACTGGTTCAACAATTTGGCACACTCGTTCTTGAGATCCTCAACCAAGTATTTATCAGCAGTTTGACACAGCAAGTTGATGGTCTGCTTCTGCTCACAGCGTCCGTCTTTAGCCAGTTTGGGAATTCGGCATGAATACAGGTAGTTCAAGAAGTGGGTAAACACTTGAAAATCAATGTCTTCAATGACCACTTCATGGGTTCTTGACTCCTTGAAATCAGACTGGAACATGGCAGCGAACACAGGACTTGCAGCTGATAAGATGATGATGTGTGCACCAATGGATTGACCGCCTTTGAACTTGAAAGTTACGTCACAATGGGTTTGAGAGTGAAACATTTCAGCCAGTCCACATATCATGTGAGTTTGTCTTACTTCACTTGTGCCAAAATCAATATAAATAACGATGAAAGTGCCCACTTCATTAACTTGCAGAGAGGTCTTCCACTTGTGTTTACGATGTTTTTGAAGAAATTGAAGATCTTTGGAATAATGGAAATCACCTTCTATCCACATCTTTATTGGCTCTTGGAAATTCTCATCCAACTTTTTGGGTAGGTCCAGGAAGTTGTCGGGTGGCCACTCACCAGAATTTATGGGTGTAACAAAGGACGAATGAAGTTGTCTGAGACCGACGTCGAACCAAATAAACTCTTTTAAAAAGAGAAGAGTGACAGAGCTCACGAAATTGCGTCCCGATTGTGATCCACATAGCTGAAACTCAACGAACTTAAGAAGACTAGGAAAAGCTAGTCCTTCGTTTTTAACAGGAGTATCCTTAGTTTCTCTGAATTGCCAGTAGACACGAAATAATCCATGGCGGACTTCTTTAACATCTTTGACATGTTCTTTAACATCTACTAATTCAGACATTTTAAAAGCAAACAAGACAAAAACAATTCGATTGCTTTCTGGGCTGGCACACACCTGCTTCAGCTTCTACTTTCTAGCAACACTAATGACGTCACTTTGTCTGTCTAATTTGCGAACAGTGTTGCCAATTTGTCAGCTCTCTAGGTTAGCGCTTTCTAAAAGAATTTGTTTTCTTATTTCATTTCACGTAGCAATCTCATACCATCCCACACCAGTAACGGCACAATAAAATTACAGAAATAAATTGCAGAAAATACAAAATCAGGAATAAAACTTTCCTGTGATGACTGATGAATGCCCTCCACTACACCGAGAAAAGTTGATAGTTTGATACCGGCTTAGCTTCTCCGTATCAGCGAGCAAGTATGAGTTGGCAATTTCTTCAAATCAGAACACTTCACAAGGGAATTCGACATTTTAAGAATCCTGACTGTCTGTTGGTAAAATGACAACACTCTTTGCTATAATGAACTGGAATGAGCCGATCCCAACTTGGCTCAGCCGAGCAATCCCCAACACAGTTTATGTAGTATGTCTCTCAATTTCCCCCTTTTCGTTGCTGTTCGTTGCTTGTCCCCTTAAATCAGCTGGACACGAGGTTAGATAGTCTATGGGAATTTTGATTGATCAGCTCCCCAGTAAATTTAAATGGTTTACTTAACAGTTAATACAATCACAGAAAGTTCCTTTTCTAATAGCCTCCTAAAATAGTTTGAATAAAAAATCGGAATAATAAATTTGACGAAAAGAAAACCAAAGTTACTTTATTATGACTGAGAATAACTAAATAATAAATGATACGATTGCGCCACGAATGAAATTACAGCACGGGTGGACGTTCCTCCTTGATTATGTCGCTGATGGATGCCGTATGCTGCAACTCTGCCCGCTAAGATAACGCGATTCAGTTAAATAATTGAAAAATGATTTACGTCTTTGTTATTCTAATACCGGAATCCGTTGGCAGTCATTACTGCCTTCTCAAACAAAGTGGGTAATTTTCCAAGTATATTAAGCAAAGAGTGCAGAGGAACCCACGCAGTAAGTCCAGGTCCAGTCCGACGCGGCTAAACCTATGGGAAAGAAATGGTAATGGTCATTACGTTCAATCGAGATCAAAGTCTTAGAAGAGGTTATAGTTAAAATATTTGCCTCAAGCAGAAGTTGATGGAATTTAACGATTCATCAATTCACATCCGGTGACACTTTGAGCTTCAAAATCTGTTGGGTCTGCGACAACTCCAGATGATTGTTCTGTTCAATGCGGCTGACGATGTTGGCTAAACGCTTCCACTTCTCACGTGATCCCAATAGATGTATTTTCCTATGTATAAGGAAAAGCCAACTGTTGTTTACTCATGCAGCTGACGAGTTTGCTGTTGAAAAGTCTTTCGGCTAGGTGGCCAGATTGCACTCCTTCAAATGCCTGTTTCATCACCTGCTCCTGACATAGACGTAGATTCAATGGTAGCAACTGCTGCTGGTATCATTGGGCAGTGTTAGTCATAACTTGATGTAAATGATTAGATAGTTTTTAAGGTGAAACTGTGTTCCTTTAATTTACGTCTATACTTACATTTATTTTTACACAAGTCTACTGTATGTGAGATTGGGTAAATTTCCCAGTCAGGTGATTAGGATTTAGTCAAGCAGAGGACTCAATTAACTCATTTTCAAATAAGGAATCAAAATTGAAAATTCACCATTTAGTTTACTAGTGGGTTATGGTTTGAGGCAGCGAAACAATTCATTCATTCTTGGGTCTCTAAACAATTGACTTTCTCCTATACAACAAAAACAGAAATCGATATCAAATCAGTAACAATATATTACTTTTAAATTTTTCACCTGAATGAACAGTCCAGCACCAGCAGTTGCTTCCAAATTTACATTTTTTGGCCCACATAATGGGCATGTCAGTTTTCAAAACGTTGTTTGTTGACAATAAGTTGTCACCATTCCTCGCCAGGGGATGCTAGTCACTAAACATCGACTATCGTTCGCGACCAATTTCATAATCGATTTGCAGGACAAAAAATTCAAAAACGAAAAAAAAAACAAAAAAAAAACATTACTTTTTTTAAAATATGACGGGATTAAAATATACTACACAGTTAATGGAACTTTATGTTAAATAAACGTAATTTAATATTGTGGAGGAGAAGGAGAATTGCGAAAGAAAGGCAATTGATAATTCTTATCTGTTTGTTAAACTGTTACACAAGTGATGAAATTCCAAGGGAGCCCTGCGTTATGTGACGCCCTCTTTTCTGCTATTTATCTAATCACAATGTGTTCCTTGAATTTCATTAGTGTATCGGCTTTGGTTCTGGCCAAACTACGTTATTACAGTCTTAGTTTTCTTTTGCATCTGTCTGGATACGTTAGCTGGTATGTGTTAGTGTTGTACAACCGTAGTGGCAATACCGTTTAATTGCCATTTGATCCAGCGCAACACGACCTGCCCACTCATAACCCTTTCGTCGAGTTGCTGTGTGCAAGAGAAACGGTCGTGAGGACTTGTGTTGACAACAGAAAATGGGAGTTGTTAAAAAAAGAAAACACTCAACTTCCCCCAACGTGGAACCGAGTCAAGAAGATTCAAAGAAGTTTGAAGATCGCTGCAGAGACAATCTTAAAATTGCCAACTTAAATTGGTTGATCTGCTCAAACTGCCTTTCATTAGTTTTTTACGTCTGTCACATTGGCTGGAATGTTAATTGGCTGATTTTCAAGAAAGAAAAAGATTGGTGGTACTTGGGGTTTTGGTTAACTTCCGCGGTTATTGTGACTGTTAGAAGTTTCCTGTTTTACAATGACAACAAAACCTGTGGCCCCCGAGATCGTTTGCCAGAGGAATCCCATGTGGCCAGGTGGAGCAAGTGGGTCCTCGGTTTGGTCTGTCCTATTCCGAGGTAGGTATAATATGTTCCAAAAAGAATTTTCAATTTGACTAAATTGTAAGTTCATGCAACGTTATTTTGGGGTTGAAAATCTCTCTCGTACAGGTATTGGGATTTAATTAAATATACCCGCCTAGCGAAACAAGCCAAAATAAATGACGACGCCTCCAAGAACATTTATTTTAGCGCAATGATTTGGGAAGATGCCGAGTTACTACAACTGCGCCAATTTGACAGTTTCATGGAATCTGCGCCTCAATTATTGCTCAAACTTTACATCGCCCTAAAAGGAGGATCCCATTTTGGAGGTTTTTGCTTATTCTTATATTATGATTACGCAGCTGTTACCATTGAAAAAATGATTGAAAATGATTTAAAATGATCCATCTTATTTTAATAGTTTTATCGGTGATTTTCAAAATCTTCACTGTCGTCAGCTTGGCATGGACATTGGTCTCGTACGATCAAAAAATCTGTTTAATGGACGGTGTGAAGAAAAGTGGCAATTTGAACCAACGAAATCGATCAAACGGCATCACCATAGACTACAACAATGATGCAGCGATTAATTGTATTAAAGACGTAAACTGGACAAATAGCGCCATTCTATGTTTAGCTAATTTCTTGTGGATAGGTAAATTATTTAAATTGCTTCATTTTTATCAATAGAAAACCTTTTTAAATTACTTTTTAAACGTTAGTTGGCCGACTCATGGCCTTAAGTTTGTTCGCATCGGCATACGGCTGGATAATTTGGCCCGTCTGCATTGCCCACTTGATCCCAATTTTCGTTTGGCATTTGGAAACAAATTACAATTTCATGGACTCGTTGAGATTGTCATTTCTCCACCTTTTCGCTTATTTGTACCCCACAAAAAAGGCAGGAGAAAAGGAGCCCACACACCCTCGATTCTCACCTGCCATGTATCAGTCGGTGAGTTAACAATTTTTGATTTAAAAAATGTATGCCTTTAACTAGATTATCGATTTGATGGGGTCATAGGTCTGCTTGTGCGAGAATGTGATCCTCATGATCCTGTGGATGGAAAGTTTTAGCAAAGGCGATGATTGGGATATAATAAGGATTTACTGGATCATTCAGTTTGCGACGACTTTTACCAGTTTCGCATTGTTTTGGTGGGTTAAAGAAATCAACAAAATGCGGGAAAGCGACACTACCCCAACCCAAACAGAAGACCAGTCGACACCTGAAACAGCCTTAACCTTATCGCCTTAAATTGTTGATTTTCTAACATGGCCATAACCTTATTTCCCTCTATTTAATTGTCACGTTAAGATCAATCTTGACGAAATACAGAATCACACCTCTATCTGCCACCTCTGCTATAAGCTGACAATATGAAAGTCGCTATCTAATGACATTTAACATTTTTCTCTTACAGTTTTAACCTTAAGGAACAGTAGATCATTTGATTGGCACTTACCCCAAGACAAAGTGATCGGCTGGACTCAATTGGATTCCATTATTCAAATGTGGCAGCTGGCAGGATCAGACTCAACGATACAGCAGGGCAGGCTACTATCCCGGATCAGTTCAATTTTAACCTGAAGAAAAAAGATTTCCCATTTAAAAAACTCGTTTACTGTTCGGTGTAGATAGAAAGAAAATTTGAAATATCAAAAGAATCGTTCAATGGAATCCATCAAATATCGTATTGTTCTTTTTGTTGTTGGCATTCAATAGTTTAACCAGATCCTCGTGAACACCAATGCAGTGTCGGGATAGTATTAAGTAATCTGATTTCGTCTTATAGAATTCAAATCCAGCATAGTTATGGAAACTTGACTAATCGTATTTGGCTGCTCTGCCGCACTAAGAACTTGTTCGTTACCTGTACACATGTGGGACCGTTGCCAGTCCATCTCCGGTCCAAACTGATAAGGCTTTCAATAAATCCGCAGTAAAAAAAAAACGTCTTGCAAAATATTCAATGAATCCATATATAATAAAACAACAAGCTTTTGGGGGAGGAGCTTATTCATGTCACGCATAATGTGTCAACACAGGCTCCTCCCCCAAAATGGACATGCCCAAACATGCCCATCACCAGATGTCGTCGCCGTGATGACGCAACAACCAGCATCACCACCAGATGTCTATAGCATCGCCGTGATGACGAAATTTTCAAGTAAGGTACTGGGCAGATTTCCCACGATAAAATCTATTACGGGCAGATGATTAAGCTAAAGAAAAGCGAATAGACAAAACATTCCGACTTTACGCTAGACTAAAGTTCCCCGGATTTGAACGGGGCTCAGGTTACTCGTGGAAAAATAATAAAGAAAAGATATGAAAAAAAGAGTGGTTAAAATATTCATTGAAATGAATGGCACCGGTGCTAGCGCTAGGCCTATTCCGACGTTTGATTTTTACAACATTGCAGACGACTCTAGCAATTGTTTTCTGTACACGAAACCCGGCAAAAATGGCAGCCGTAAGTATTTAATTTACTAAATGAAATACCAGAAATAGTGGTCTATAATCCCAAGACATGAAATGACAAGCAATGAAAATATTTAAGCTTTAAATAATGTCTGAAAAACATTGATCTGCCTATCGTAAATTGGGTGCAATTAAAAGCAATGCGTCACGTCACTCATGGCTTTTACTGGCTACTGCTTTAGAATTATATATGGGTTTTGCTGATAGCGTTATTTATTTCCTTTCTTTTTAGCAAAAGGTCGATAAATCCACACCGGCAACAGGTAGCCCAGCAGATTTAAAGGAGAAGAAGAAGGAAAGAATCTTGGACTTGTCCCGTTACATGGACAAGTTGATCAGAGTCAAGTTTACCGGAGGCAGAGAGGCAGCTGGTATACTTAAAGGTTACGATCCTCTACTCAACATTGTCCTGGACAACACGGTAGAATATCTAAGAGGTAAGACTTGAGAATTGCCACAAATTGTGTGTCAAACAAGATTGACTTAAAATTCCTCTTATTACTTGTATTTCTAGATTCGGAAGATTCATTCAAGTTGTCAGAAGACACCAGACAGTTGGGCTTGGTGGTTTGTCGTGGAACAGCAGTTGTCCTCATCTGCCCTGCTGACGGTATGGAAGCCATTGCCAACCCTTTCATTCAACCAGAATAATTGATTTTTTTTTCTAAATTGAACCAATGATCATTTGTCTGTGTGTTGTTTCCCAATTTTCCAATAATAAAAGAACAAGAAAAAGGCGAAATAGTATAATAATATTATTAAAATCCTTAAAAAAAACGGATAGGTAAAAGAACACGGATCGACAATGATAATAATACGATGATTTGAATAAATGATTCAATTTTTATGCAGTTATATAGCAGTAATGCAAAACAGAATTATATTTTTAGAAGGCGATTAGAAAATAAGAGCCTACGATGGTCGAATTCATATTATGTACTTTTAAGTGTAGGAAAATTGGAGAGGCACCGTCTCATCTTTCTGTGTGAATGACACAATATTCGGCCGTCAAACGAACTGGACAACGTGAAATGAATCGAGAGGAAAATTCTAAAGGCAATGATAATAACTGATGTTCAAATCTCAATCGGTGACAAAAGAGTCGGAATCGAATTCAGCTTCGACGGCCCGACTTCCAGTAGAACGGAGTGTGGAACCGGAAATGACGGGCGAAGGAACAATTTCCCACTCGCCGAATGACAAGGCAGAATCGTTTTGTTGCTGGACGAACGGGTGGAAGCTGCTCAACGTCACCTGACTTCCAGGTTGGCCTGAATAAGAAATCAAAATTAAGAAAAAACAAACAAACAATTGAAAGTGAGTCGACAGCGGTTGATACCCGGTGAATGGTCGCTCATGGTGACGAAACGTTGACTGGGCGACGAAGAAATGTCCGCCTCGCCATTGTTACTCAAGTCGTGCTGCAACTGGCACTGGTGCAATTTGTCCAGCTGCGATTCTAGACTGAGAATGTCGTTGACCAAGGCGCAGTGATGGAAATAGACGGGCGGATGTCCACCACCGCGGACGTCGAGAACCGGAATCCACCGCAAGTAGCACTGACTCCACAGACGGAAGTCGACGAAGGAATCGGCCACCGGGAGCATCGAATAAACGGGCCAATCCAGTTCGTGGTAGGGAATGTCTCCTCCGTCAGGCCCTGGATCCTTGCCCGGCTTGAATTCCTCCCACTCCTTGCCCAGGTCCAGTTTCAACGGTTTACTGTTGGGTTCCAGTTTGATGGGGTAACTGGGAATCGGATCGTAAACGGCCGCTCCGTAGACTGTCCACCTCTGCTGAGTTTGCGGATGATTTCCCAGGTCGACGATGCCCCTGGACGCTCTGTAAGTGACGGCCGACGAATCGTGGTGACTGCTGGACATGAGCGGCATTTCCATCCCTTCCTCGATGGATGAGATCTGCTGTTGGTGAGGAGAGAACGAGCGGCCGTGACTGTGGAAAAGAGCCCCGCGGATTCGCTTCCAGCGGCTACTTCCGCTTCCTCCGCCTTCGCTGTTACCACCGCCGCCGGCCCGACTCAGAGTTCCCACGGAATTGCCGCCGTGGTGTTCGGGTAAGGCGGCCAAACCGAATCGGCTGCCCCAACTGCGGCCCAGCGTGTCCGTCTTCTTGTTCTCGGCCGCCCCGTACTCGGTGGCTCTCAGAGCGGAAATGCTTCCGGAAATGCTGTTGCGTCTGGGTCGAGTGCCGCCTCCGCCACCACCGTCGTTGTGCGAGGCCAATCCGGGGATCCAGCGCGGGACCAGGTTGTTGACGTTGTGGTAATTGGCCGCCGGAATTCCTTTGCGCTGTCGATAAGCTGCGACTCGACAGGTGATGCTGAAAAGCGGATTGAGAAAGAGGCCAATGTCGACATCGTGGAACTGAGACGACCAGTCCCAGACGGACCGTGAAATCAAAGCGACTGGACATCCATCTCCTCCTCCTTCTTGCGGCTGTGGCTGGGTCATCAGCTGGCGGATGCGGTCGCTGTCGAAGGAGAAAGTGTCAAAGACCGTGTTGTGCAGCGAGTCCCACAGGGACGTCAGATAAGTTTCGCTGAATTCAAACGACATGGGGAATTGGTGCTGCATCTGCCAGACGCAGTCGAGGAACAGCTGGAACAGCGGCGACTGCTGGCTCTCGTACTCGCTGATGCGGCCGAACCGTTTGGTGAACGCGTGACCGAGCGTGACCCACTCCTTTTGGACGAGGCTCTGGAACCCGTTGATGGTGCGGAAGTGCGGATCCATAATCAACTGGGCCAAGGACGAGATCACCGCGCTCAAATCTCGACTCTCCGACTCTGCAATTTAAAGAAATAGAAATTGAATTGAATTGATTCAATGATGGACTTAAGAAATAATTGTTTACCCTGGAGGACGACCGAGACTTGGTGCTGGCTGACGGCCTCCACCACCCGATTGGCCATGCGGAGGCAAATCATGACGTGGTGAGGCCAACGGGATCCGTTGATGAGCGAAAGGGAGCGGCTGTCGTTCTCCCAAAATTTTTGAATGTTGTCCAAGGGGCAACAGGACGAATCGCGGAGTTTGCACCAACTGGCGTGGATCTCTGCCAAGGTTGGCATCGATTTGTCCAGTTCCAGGATCAAAGGTTCCCGCAAATTGGGATGCGATTTCCTGACGTGTTCCAACATAATGCTCTCCTGTTGCCTGTTTGAATCAATCAACTCGTTAATTTAATTTTTAGTTTTTCCATTATCTTTTTTTGAAATTGTTTACGTGTCGGTGATGAATGGATGGAGGACGGCCATGCGGACAATGACGCATTTGTTGATGTGTCCCCAACACCAGACGGGCGGGCGATTGCCCATGAAATGCTTCGAGGCTTTGAGGATTTGATTGTCCGACAGGGATCGGGGGACGACGAATGCCTGCGGTAAACTGGCGCTGAGTTGGTAATTGTCGTTGGCGCTGCAGACTCGCCATCCTTCGTTGCAGTGGCACCTCTCCACTTCGCTCTCCCAGTCGTGTCCGCTGGTGAAGAATTGCATCTCGTGAACAGTTTGGGTCGGTGGTAACCTGAAATCATTTAGTATCAAGAATTAAATGTTATTTTTAGAAATGAAATGGGTATAAATGATTACGTGCACTCGAAGCAGAAAAGGAGTTCGATCCTTTTAGGAAAACTGTGATGTAAAATGGCATTGATGACCGTCTTGTGGAACCCCACCGGACAGAATTTGAAACTGTAACTATGTACACTAAAATCCTATAAAACAATTAATAAATTTAAGATAATTGGAACTTTTGTGACATGTAAAAAATGACATTACTTTACAAACAAGCTGAATTGTCTTGACATTTGTTATAATGCTTGTTCCAGGCAAGAGTTTTTTACGGCGCTCTCCATTGACCTGGTAGATTTGGTCAATGTTGGCCAGACAAACTTCATTTTGGCTCAAAAGTTTGTTCCTTTCATCCTGTGTGTCGAGAAAACAAGGAGGAGTGAAAATCAATACTTGCCCTGGCACAACTTTTGTCAACGTAATCACACCACAAAACAATCACCTTTGGGTTTCCTGCATAGTTTGATGTGGTTGATACAAAGGCGATTTTGAAGTTGGTGACATACAGGCAGCCTGATATGCCATGCTTCCTGTTACTGACCGAGGCAAATTTCAGGACATTGCTGGCTGAGGCCACCACCACCTCACCTGAGTAGATAATAATGAGATTATTTCGGTTAATTTTTGCTAATGCCCTACCAGGAGAGGGCTTTGAATCTCCTGTATTCAACGAGGATGAAAATGATGATCATTGAAATGAGGACCAGAATGGCACCAAAAGTGTAGCCGCACATGATTATTTTAATTGAGTTGGCAGCACCTTCCTAATCACTTGTTTTTTTCTTACATATAATGACAGGGATACGAGTCTGCGCGGATCGACGCGCAGGCGCCAGCATTTTGTTTTTTAAAAAAATCTTGCCCACAGTGTTGACATGAACCACCTGGCAGTTGGCCAAAAATAGCCAACCAGCAAAAGTTTGTTTTTGTGTATGGATTTTCTCACCTGGCAATAGTCGAGGCTCCAACTTTGGATGATCTTCATCACTGATGACCCACTCGTAATCCTGAAAAACAATCAAAAAGAAAGAAAGAAAGAAACTCGGGTGACGTGATTTACCAAGGTCAAGACAATCAAAAGACGTTGTGGGTTGGGACTGTCAAACGTCACTGCTGTAGCTCGAAATGTAACTTGTCTTTACCTCGCTCCCGTGTTCGGTTATATCGACGTACGTTTTAAAGGAACTCATGTTTGACAATTAAAATCCCACCGCCCCACTCCCAAGAAACTCCAAATAAAAATGTTGGTAAAAAAGAAAAAAATGACCAAATATTTTGTTCACGAAATCATCACGAATAACACACACACAAATACTGTCTGATTACTTTTGGTTGGGACCGGTCGGCTATTGCTATTCCATCTAAGGTGGCTCTAATGTGCTTTTATATCTTTGCCTCCCGGGGGGGAAATCATCGATTGAAAATATGAAACAATGGATTATTTTTTTTAAAAAGAACCGTGGTTAATAATAATGTTTGAACGAGTGGTGTATTTGTTGAACTTTTCTGTCTCGTATACGAAGCATGGAGGAGGAGGAAAAATAAAAAGGATAAAACGCAGTTTAAGGAAATCAACAAATGACACGGAATGAACGGACATAATTATAACGTGTGATGAATTGTTCTAGAATTGAAAGACATTTTAGTTTTTGAAATGATTTTGAGAGAAGCTTGTTTTTTTTGTTGGTTTTTTTTCAATATAAGATAATTCAATTATATAAGAGACAGACGTGATGTGAGCTGGGTCGATTGTAGCAGTGGACAAGTTTTTTTTTCTTTTGATGGAAATGAGAAGGAATTTTTATGAGCAATAACAACCAGAGATTTTTTTGACGAGTATTATTATTATTATTTAGAATTATTAAAATGTGGAAAAAAGCTTTTTTTTTGTTTTGAAAAATCAAAAATAAAATTGATGAAAGTGATTGTTATTTCGGCCGCCAGGTGTCACGCCGAAGTTACCAATTTATAAAAAAGAAAAAAGAAAATTTGATTTGTCGAGTGCTGTGATAGGAAATTCAAAATGTTCCACTTTTCTTATCTTTCGTCCAACGGTTTTTTACGGTGATGATGAGGAGGAGGAGGATCCGATGGGGAACAGATTACGCAATGGAATGTACAAATGTCGCTGGATGAAAACCATTTCGGGCCAGTGACGCAAATGAATGGCCCAGTGGAAATCCGTTTCGTAGACGAGGATCAGCGTGAGGGCCATGAAGGAAAATGCCGTGAAGAGGCTCGTGCCCAGCAGCAGGAACCGTTTGGTCCACATTTTACAGGGGTGCTGTGCCGGTTGGATGTGGCGCTTCAACGCGTTGCCGGCCGCTCCGACGGGCGACGGACCGGCCGGGATGAGCGATCCTCCACCAGGGGGTAGTAGAGGAATGGCGGCCCTAAGGACCTGCTCCGACAGTTTGAGCTCTCGTCGTCGTCGCTGTCGGGGCACCGAATCCAACCAGCCGTCCGACGGTTCGTCCTTGTACCTCCTATTTTAATTCAAATCATTTTTAATTGAATTAAAATTTAAAAGAGTCAAAATGAAATGATTACGACGAAGAAGAAGAGTAATGAGCTGGCGAGGCCGAGTGGCGACTGCCGGAATGGTCCCGTTCACGCCAGTGATGAGGATCCTGAGTGTCGGAGGGATGGAGGGACCAGCTGTTGTTGGACGGATCGGCGGCCGTGCTGCCCGTCGTGCTGCCGGCGTAACCGTAGAAATCCGAGTCGATCGTCAGCGTGTCGTAGCCGTTGCTGCTGCTGTTGTGGTGGTGGTGCTGGTGGTGCTGTTGGTGTTGCAGGTGGTGACGGGGCAATCCCCGCAGGTCCAGCGCCACCCAACTGGCCACATCCGAGCGGTCGTCCTGACTGGCTCCGCTCCCGCACGACGACGCCTCGTAACTGTCGTGTCCTTCAGGTCCAACTAATTAAAAATCAGGATCAAAATTGAATGAAAAAAAGATTAGAAATTTGTTTCTATTGGTTTGGTGTCGTAGCAGACGAACCGTCTTGATCGTGGGGGTGATGGCGTTGCCTTGGCAACGAGTCGTCGTGATTTCTACTCCGCCTCGATCCATTGGGAGTGTTGCGTTCGCCGGAGCGGTGGCGATCGAAGGAAAAGTCGTCCGTCTCCTCCTCCTCACAGTCGTCCTCGTAGTCGTCGTCGAAGTCGTCGCCGCGGATTGGCTCAGAAGCCGAGCGTCGTGAGGCGTAAGCCGCCGATCGATGGCGTCTGCCGCCCGTCGCCCCGGACGACGACGAGGTCCCGTCAGCTCCTGGATGGCCCTCACCACCTCCTACTCCGTCAGGGTGCTCCTGGTTGGAGGCGGCCGCTGCGGCCAGCAGGGCCACCTCCTCCAGGGCCAGCTCGCGTTCCACCCGACCGGAATAACGAACTTTGGATCCGCGCGAGAAGAAACTGCCGCCCGTGACGACAGCTGGAATTTCCGCCGACGACGTGAACGTGAAAAAGATGCGCTGCTCCACCGAGTAGCGCCACAAATGGCGACAGGCCGACGAAGTGGCGCATTTGAATCCCACCGTGTGTTTCTTCTGTTTTTGACATTTTTAAGACTTGAATTTAAATGGAAATGGATCAATTAAATGTTACCTTGGTTCTGGCATCCTTTTGGAATCCCAAATTGAAAAATGAAGAAATTAGTTTGGATAGAAATGGGAATGATGTAATAATTAAGTCATACCTCCATGATGATGAGATGGATGATAAACATTTTGCCTTCGTAGTTGAGCTTGGAAATGTCGATCCAGCGGAAGTGATGAGTCCGACGTCCGTTGTAGAAGGTGGCCACTCCGCTGTGATTCGTCCCGATGTAAAGCCGAGCTCCTCTCGGATCCTGTTTTTATTAAATTGAATCGATTAGAAAAATCAAATTGAATTTAGTTTTAAAGTGAAATGTTTTGGTTCACTTTGACTGGGTGAGGATCGACGCCATAAGTGTCGAGTGTTGCGGCTTTTTTGAGAAAGGCGTTGACGGCCTGCGAGGCGGAAATGCCGACCAGTGCGCCGACCCGTCCCGAATGGAATTCTTCCACCTGATTTTCCAGTTTCTCCGACTGGTTTAGCACCAAATTCATTTCAGAGACGTAGCCGGGCAGATGGCGTTCAGGATCGTAGTCACCCAATTCCTCTGTTTTTGTATCCCCCAAAAATAAAATGTTTTTTAAAATAGAAAAAGTATCGATTTAAATTAAGAAAAGAAAGAAATACCCTGAAGGCAAAGAGCAGCGAGAAATGCCAAGTCGTGACCCGGGCCGGGACTGTAGAGTCGCCCGTGCTGGAGGTCCCGTTTCAACTGCAGGTACAATTGGTAGCGAGTGGCTTCTTGAAGTCGCATCGGATCCGGCGGGTAGAACTTGACCCGGAAGCAAAGCACCAAATTGTGAGCGTCTATTTTAATTCAAATCAAATTAAAATCTTTAAAAAAGATGTATCAAAAGAATTCGCTGACCTCTGACTTGATTGGCCACTGATTTGGTGAAATCGAACCATTTCCTTTGCTTGTGGTGATCGACGTAACGAAGACCAAAGTAATCCTTTTCCAGCACATCCAGCTGCTCGCAGACGTAATCCAACAGGTACTGGGCCTTGCACCGAGGCTGGGAAAAAAATAAAAATAATCAAATTAATATTAGATTTTAGAACTTTTTTAAGTTTTAAAAAATTCCCAGGAAAAACATTTCGAATCGAAATTTAAAAAAACCCTCAAAAGTTTTCTCCCGTTTTCCTTCAGTTCGGGATAGAGAAGTGAGGTAACCGGACGAGTGGGGTTGGGTAGTGCGGGTGGGGTGGGGGGAGGGGTTGGACTGAGCCAATCAATAAAAAGGCCCAACCTCCGTCACTCTCTCTCCCTCCGTGTGTGTGGGGCACATCCGAGTCCATTTCAGACGAAATATTATTCGACCAGTACCAGAGTTATATCTATTTTTCCCATCAAATTTGACAAGACACAATATCCTGGACAAATCTCATGTGGCCATTTTTCACGATTCCAATTGATTTGAAAAGGAAGAAGAAACGGGAGTAAAGAAGGAGGGTTGGGGCGAGGTGGATAGTAAAGGGGAGGTGACCCACCTTCCTTCCTTGCTTGCTACTTGGTTCTTTTTTACCTGAATGTCGCATTCGATGACTTCGGAATCGTCCAATAGCCGCACGATGCACTTGCACTCGGCGTTGACGTCACTTTTGCTACTGAATTTCAACATTTCCAGGTTGGCCCTTTGACGCTCCCCTTTCCTCTTGTGTTTGTCAAGTTTTTCACGATTGGACGGGGTAGTACATCAAGTCGACCATCAATTTCCTTCTTTGAATAAAATCACGATCGGATTGAAACAAATAAAGAAATAACCCAGTGGATATCAAAAGTGGCTGGGGGGGGGAAACAACTTGAATTGACGTTTTGATTCCACACTGAAGAAGAAGAGGCCGGAAATGTCGCCCAAACTTCCTTCTTCTTCTTCTCCTTGGAATATCCACACACACTCACATGCACACACACACACACACACAACATACACACACACAATGGCCACCCTTTTTCTTTTCTTCTTCTTTGGTGGGGGGTGTCTGTTTTTTGCGGCCCTTGGCTCCTGGGCGATCCCAAAACTGTGACGACTCGACACAAAAGTGTTGCAGCAGAGGAAACCGGCCACTGGATCGACGAGACGGGCGACCGACCAACTCGGCAAACTCTCGACCGGGGCAGAAGAAGAAGAAAAAAAGAAAAAAACGGGAAACATTTTTCGACTGGGCCAGCGCAAGCGCAAATACTTGCACCTCCCCACCCGCACCGGAACACAATTCTTCGATCGACCGGGCTCGCCCGTGTGTCTCTCACTCTTGCCGTTTGGCCGATTTATTTATTCATCCGCGGCTCTCCTCTACTGCCAAAGACGGACACACTTTTTATTCTTTTTAATTATAAAACATTCCAAAAGTTTCAAGATCGAATTTTTTCTGTCCAGTTTAATCTTTTTGCGGGTCATCCGACGTGTTTCGCCATCTAGCGGTTGTCAAAACAACTTGTCCTAATTGTCGTTTGAAACGTTGGTCGATGGGCAACAAATCAATCAGAGAAACAAATCGAAATGAATCGACCATCAATCGCATTAGCCATCCCCAAATGGCCAACGACTAATCAGAAAAGAGAGAAAATGACATTATCAGGAAAAAGAAGAAAAAAACCTATGGGAGATAGAGGGGGATGGAGAGATGCGGAGGTTATAAAAGGAGGTGGTGGAGCCGCGCCGGCACGTCAGTTGCGCCATGTACTCGAGCGGCAGTGGCAGTGGTAGTAGTAACATGGCCGCCGCGCCCACTAGCGTCGTCGTCCTCGATCGCGGCAATAACACCACGTGCACAATCAATTTACACGGTCAGTTAACCACTTGCAACATTTCCCTATACCAATCGGCCTAGAATTAAACCAAAAGTTAAGCAATTCGGTAGAATTTGACAGTTGAAATGTTGAAATTGTTTGGGTTATTTTTTGTGTCGACTTTCGGATCGGTTTGGTTTTCGAGACTGGTTTTTTTTTCTTCATCTTAGTGGTGGGGTTGGTGTAGTAGTTGTCAGTTGTAAAATAGTAGCCCGCCTTATTTTTTTCCTTATTTATGGTTTGTTGTGTTTTTTTGTGGCGGTGGCGCTCGGATCGCCACCGGTTTCCAACCCGCACCTCGAATAATGTCGTTTGGTTGTTTTTTGTTGGTCGACAAAAAAATAAAGATACGTGGCCGGCCACCACCACATCAGATAACCAACCCAGAAACAAAAAGGGAAAATGGTTGCGGGCGCAAATACCTATTGATATCAAAAAGAAAGTTATTATTAAATGGTTTTTTAAATTGTAATGTACTACATTTGGCGGTTACTTTTTTCACGCTCCTATTGCCGTCCTTGTGTAGAGTCATCAACTGGGCAACAAACTATATTAGTCACGAATAAAAACAAAAGAACATTCCAATTGAATTCAGTCTACATTATACATATGCGTTTGGGTATTTGGTGGCTGAAGCGGATCGAGAACCTCTTGTCACTTCAACTCGAACCGCCCACTTTTTTCCTCTCCCCTCCTTTTTTTCCCGAAAGAAGAAGAAAAAACTGAACGCACCACTTTTTTATGTTGCGTCTGGCGCAAAAGGTTGTCAGCCAAGTTTTTTTCTTCTCCTGGAAACAAAAAAGTATATGACGGAGGGGGGAAAAACGAGTATTTTCTTGTTGTCTATTTTTATATTTTAGTTTGGAATGGAGAGATAACATTTGATTTTATTGCACTTGAAGAAAAACAAAAGAGAAATGAATTTTTTAAAATTAAAATAATTTTACCTTTAGGCGCTACGGTGGTTTCGTGGCGAGTCAACAATCAGGAGCAACTTTTCGTCAGGTAAATTGAATTTTGATTGTCTTTCGCCCATCGTTTAAAATGACCACCTTTTTTTTAACTTTTTACTCTTCTTTCTACCCCTTAGTAAACAGGCCGTTTTCGACGGGAAAAAGGCCATCCGCGGAGGCATCCCGTTCGTTTTCCGTAAGTTATTTAACTTTGACCTTAATCGCCCCCCCCCCTCATCCGACTGTCTACACGTTACAACATGCCATCTATCTCTTGTGGTCGACGCTCAAGGCAGACATCCTCCTCCTACTCTTTTTTTCTTCTCTCGACTGGGCTGTGTGCAGTGCCAGCCATGTCCTGTCAATCCTCAATGATGGATGATGATCGCTTCAGACTCACTCAGCAGTCTCCCCCCCTCCTCCTCCTTAACTATCCTCGGGCCAGTCAGGGCAAAAAAGATCTTAACAAATAAAAATAAACTACAACAAATTCTCGTGAAAAACAACTTTTTTTCGTCATCAAAACTGTTTTAATTGTCTGTTTTTTTGGGTTGCCCAGCTCAATTCGGATCGTGGAATTACGGACCTCAGCATGGATTCGCCCGCGTCATTCGTTGGCACGTCGAGAAATCGCCCGAACGATTACCATCTGGCGATATCGAGGCCATGTTCTGCATTGTGGACAACGAGGTGACCAGGTCCATGTGGAACTTTCCTTTCCGCCTCTCCTATCGGCTCATTCTCCGTGAAAAAGAATTGCACTTTAACATCGGAGTCTACAATGTCGGCAAGGAAGCCACCTTCTCTTTCAATCTACTGCTACACACTTACTTCAAGGTCCCTGATGTTCGCAGGTGTCAAATCACTGGGCTGCAGGGCTGCACTTTTGTCGACAAGGTGACAATCTAGACTTTTCTAATTAGATGTTGTACCCCACACTCATCTCTATTTTTCTACGATTCAACAGACCAGGGATGGGGCCATGTACCAGGAGGTCAGAGATGTGGTGACTGTCAACGAGTACACAGACAGAGTGTACCAAAACACCCCACAGGAACACATCATCACCAACGTGGTGTCCAACAGGAAGATGAGGATTCAAAAGTACAACTTCCCCGATACTGGTGAGACATTAGACTGGCTGTTTTGTTTAAAAACTAAATACTCACTCTTGTTATCGATGCAGTTGTGTGGAATCCATGGGTTGAAAAAGCCAGGGAAATTCAAGACTTTGGTGACGACGAGTACCCCAACATGATCTGCGTCGAGGCTGGACACGTTTCAGCTCCAGTGATTCTTTTGCCTGGCACTGCTTTCGAGGCATCTGAAATCCTCCAAGTCATGTGAGACTCTGCAGACAAACCTAGAAAGAAAAAAAAATCCAACAAGTCCAATTTTTTAACTCTTTTTCTCCTATAAAATTTTCATCATTATTGAATTTGACATCACACAAATAACCAAAATCAAACATTTAAAAAACAAGAATCACAAAAGTTGTTTTCATTAATCAAAGGGCAAATCAGTTTCTAGTATTTTGTGTTCATAGAACGGGGAACAAGAATCCATCCTTTTTAGCAATAACAAGATTCAACATGACAACGAAATGCAATTTCTTCAAAATCAAGTCTATTATGGCTATTTGGTGTTCAAAAAAACATTTTCCTCTGGTTCTCTCTCTTTCTTGTTTGAAACGTTTGTTGTCTCGTGTTCAGAGACACAATTATTCTATCGCCCCCCTTCATGGGCTTGCGAAAAAATACCAGTGAGACCGTATTTTTCTTCTTACGTGAATGTCGTTCCTTTTATTCTCACGACGCTCCTCCTCGTTCATACCAACAAAATTTCCCTTTTTCTAGAATGTTCAAATGCATAAAAATGGCTTTCAATAAACTCTTTTTTATTCTCCAAAAAAAGAACATGTGTGTGCAACACACTCCCGGATGTTCTGCAGATTTTTCTGCCGTCTGCTCTGTCGTATTATTTTCGTACTGTTTTCGAATTTGGCGCCAAATAAAACTGGCAACACGTACACGAAACAAAAGACGATCGCCATAGGTGGAGTCCCTGAGCTAAAACGCATCACATCAGACATCAGTCAGAGATTCCGAGAGTACGACTTAAAGAAATTTGGGCGCAAGCCTGCTTCCATCTCCTCTTGTGCTATTATAATTTCACTTTAATTGAGTTTTTTTTGTTCTTCGCCATTCGTTTTATCCCATCAGCGCCATGACCCGTAAGTTTTTTCATGGTTCTAGTTGTTATTAATCCAGCAAAAAGAAATGGGTCGAGATGTACTAGAAGCTTCCATCCCTTTGGCTGTCAACATACCTAAAAGAATTTGATTTTGTTTTTCATAAGGTGGAAATCAACGAGATCTCGCTCGTGACAAAGCAGCCAAGAAGGCTTCTGATTTGCAAAAGAGCAAATCAGCTGCTGAAAAGGAGGGTAACAAGGGATTGTCCCTCGAAGCCCGTAAGCAGAGGTATGTTCATCACACACCCACACGCTGAATACATTTGCTAATCCTTTCTTGTAATTGTAGGGATGCCGATCTGATGAGAGAAAAGCAAAAATTGAAGGACCTCAAAGCTGCAGAGGCTGCAGCCAAGAAATGACCAAATTTATTCCTTTTGAGCTGTGCACAAAGGACAAAACACAGTATAATCACTTATATCAATCCACTGCTTTATATCTTAATCATTGTCCTTTGACTTTGGTTCCATTATTCTGCTCTCTTCATTCTCATGTATTGCTGACTGCTGAGCAATAAACTTCATTATCTTGCAATATTTCATTTATCTTTTTCACTTTATTTGATCAACACAATACCATCAGATAACAGAGTATTTCTTTAATAAATGACAAAAATAAGTTGATTTCAGAGTTAGCTTAAGTTTATTTCACTCTGTACATCTTAAGACACCAGTTTCTCTTTTCATACATTTTCACTAAATGCTGGACTAAACCAACTTTATATGGAGCTTTCACAAAAATGATGGCCTTGGATAGCTTACAAGTCATACACTGATTTCAATGCCTGCAATGAATAAATACAATATTAATTCAAGGCTAGGAAGTTCAATGCACTTTAAATCAAAATTACCAATTCAGGTTTGTCGTAGCCCAACTCTTCTGGGGTGCTAAGACCCAACTGGTTCAACGTTGGGCGAATTTCCTGAAAATTAAAAGGGAACAATTAGCTGATTTCATATGGGAATGAAACATTCTTCGATAGCTATACCTGAAGGATGTATGGGTAAATTTCGGCTTTGCCTCCACACTTGTCTTTGACTGTCTCCAAGAATCTGATGGCAAGAGCAATGTCGTTGAGCCTACGGCAGGCATTCAAGGCAGCAATGACAATCCTGGGCTCAGGGACAAGATCCATACCACTCAAGTCGTTCATGGCCTACGAGGAGGGAGAGATAAAATCAGGAATCAAGTACAAATAAAAATTTAGTTTTATTGTTCATGAGCAACATACCTTTCTGCACTCCCATCCGTCAATATCCTTCCTGTTGAAGAAGGATTCGTAACGGGCGTCGAATTCAACATCCGACTCGGTGGAGTGCTTGGACATGAAACGTACACCGGCTGCAACAGAATTGATTTTTCGTTAGATACAAGAACAAAAAAATATTCGTTTAATAGAGAAAAAACAATACCGATGCATTTGCAGTTGTTGGGGACTGCCAAATTGCGGGCGTAAGAAGCACTGCGGGACAAAGCTGATCGGAACATGTCGATTTAGTTACAGTCACGTAGGTACCAACAACTGCACAGAAAGTCTCTTGTCCAATATGGCGAACCGCTGGCAGACGAAACGAGAGAGACGACTCGGTTGATCGGCATTGCCGTTGAATGATTCTTGAAGTACATTTTTACATATTGTTAGAAATTCAGGATTACTTTTATGACTAGTAAATTGATTCTTTTAATGCAATGATTTATAATATATTTTAAATTGAAAAAAAATAAAGTAATTAGATTATCTGAAAGCTGGCAATGAAGCATTGTTTAGCTCCGAAATTTAAAAACAGGTTTAACACACTTGCACCTTACTGTGGTGCATATTGGACCTGAAAACTGGAAGCGAATGGACGGTAACTGTCTACGATTCTAAGCTGGGTGAATTATAAGTCTGTTCAAAACAACTTGGGAGCGTGAGACTAATTTAGCCGATAGATTGTGACTGTACAATTTCGAACGGCCTCTAAATGAACAGCTCGTATAGGTCGGAAGGCGAGTTTAATTATTTTAACATATTTTACCAGAAAATTGATGAAGACCGTATATTAATAGACATACAACGCATTACCAGACACAGTAGGTACAAGTGTTGCATAATTGGAAAGGGAATCGAATTAACACGGGTCTTCTTGGTTCTGAAGATGTTATACTTATACAACTATCTCCTTTCATAAGATTTGTGTGCTCTACTTGTTTGCGTGAAATTACTTGCTTTTACATTAAAATTTTACGTGTTTAGCTCTTGGTTTAGCTCTAAATTATGTTCTACAGTATATAATCATATCATATCATATATAATTTTGATTAGAATTTGCATCTTTATTGTATTTCAGGGAGAGGGGCAGCAAAACTTCAACTTTTATTTAAATTTTAGAAATGTGCTGACGAAAACCAACAGTATTTCGATTCCAACTTTTGTGATGAATGCATAATTTGCTTTTTTCTAATGAGAGAGGAAGGGTTAGATAAAATCCATGATGGCCGCTTTCCCGCTCATCCCATTCCTTTCATCCTATCGGTGCCGGTGGCTACTCTCAGCAGGGGGCGTCATCTTATAAAATCTTCCAACAGTCGATACTTGGGTGCATTTGGCCTCGCCACCTCGACCTGGAACGTTCCTTTAGAAGGCTGAGATCAGCGCAAGATCAGTTAGTTATTGATCTAGTCAGAGATAGAGAGAGTAGATCTGTGAGGATACTTGATTTAAATTTTGCCTTGTTCTAATCATTAGCTTTATGGGAGCTTCACCTGGGTGCACTAGACGAAGCCTCTCGTACGACAGGACGAAGAGCCACGTTTACAAAATTTTTTTAAAGGTAACATGTGTATCAATTAGTGCAGTATTATCTTGGGTCGTGTTTTCTACTTTGAATATTACTTTATGTGACGGCTTTAAAATGGTGGCAATGTTAGTTTCAGAACAGTGGTAACCATATTTAAAAGAATCCAACAAGTTCACAAATTTTTCCATCTGAAAGATTGGCAACGAATAGTCAACAACTAAGCCTGATGCAGTGTTTTGTAGTGACGTCGAATTATTTAACATCTGTTACTATTAACCCCCTTGTTTCTGCCTTGCTCCTCATAGTCTTTAAAAGAACGCGATAACTATTTGGTGTTAAATGTGGTTCATTTAAGGTTTCGAAATTCTCCTTATTCATTCTCATGGAATTGTCAACAGTAGCAGTCCACATCTACTACGTAACCGGGCTCTGTCTTACTTTTCGGAGTGTTTCAATCGTTTCAATCAGTAAGGTAAAGTGTTATTTGCAATCGACGTAAATGATCATGACATCTAATTATGTCTTAATCTTTTTTTTTTGTCTCCAGCTCCACCAGCAGCCGTTTCCTTAAATAGGATGTAAAACAGAACACCTTCGGAAGTTATACAGAAAGATATTTTGCCAGTGTGTGCCTTTGCAATTCACTTCCAGCATCATATGTTATGGGCAGCGTATATAGTCTGTACTCCCCAGGAATGAAACAAATTCAGTTTTTCACCTTCTGCTTAAACCAGTAAGACTAACACATCGTTTGAGTGCATGCAAGCTCTTTTTAAACTTAACCTTATGATTTCATATTTATTTAGATTGTGACAATATCCGTGAAAGCGGTATGTGATTTTCACGTTTACTGGAATGCCTCAGCGGATAGATCCTTTTCTCTCCAACACCTTGGTCGATGGAATTCCCGTGGATCCAACGCTAGACTCATACGCTGGCGAGTTCACGACCTACGATGCTGCGTCGTCAATCACGGTGTTAGACTGATAGCAGGTACGTTCACTCTGGTCGAGATTATATCTCTCCTGGGATAAGCGGAAGTAAATAAAATTATAAGCCATCGGGGGGACGAAAAATAGGAAATGTCATGATGCTAATCCGTGGAATAGATTGTGTTAAGCGGATGATTTTAGTTCCTTTTTATTGTTTATCATTGGCTACCTTTTGATAAGTGTTGTTGTGTACAGGATGCGTAATCCTGCACCTAACGTGCGTATCCAGTCCGGCATTTTTCTCTTCTTTTTTTATCATGGAACAGATGTATGTGCAGTAAAGTAATACTTCCGTGTTTTAAATTTATTGTTTAGTGTCAGTTAAAATTTTGACGCGACTATTTTTTAGCAGTGATGAGACGACCGCTCCGGCGAAACTTCAATTGATCTTTTTTCTCTATTACAGTTTGCTGTCACTAATCGACATTGTGTTGTTTACTCACTGCTCTGTTGAGATCAAGTCGCGCCTCATCGTATTGTAAAGCATAGCTCAGTAGTAGAGCATCCGACTGCAGATCAAACCCGGGTCCTCATAATCATCAATCCGTCAACATTCCGGACGTACCATCGGAGATCATCATGAGAGGGAGGAAGGTTTTTTTAATGTCGTGAATTTGGGATGGCTTCCATTCATCCATCCAATACTCTTCACCCGGTGAGTCTTGCAAATTTTCTGTTCATATTGGACCTTATAAACTCCATAAGATTCTTATAAGTTGTTCTAATATCGACTCGATAACACAAATCGGCAGGAGAAGATGACAGTCGTGTGACGTTATTCTCATGTTACAGTTGCGTTACTCTCTTTGGTTTTCCTTTGGGTGAATTTTCCACCAAATTTGAGTGCGTTCTCTTCAAATTCTAGAAAGTTCTTATTAGTTGCTGTTGCCCTTGCCAGCAACACACACGTATGTGACGGTTACGCTATTGGTGCTAGTCGAATGTCACTTGATGAGTTTTTTAGCGACACTCCCAGTCAATCCATTATATCTAGTGTAAAAGTTTATTTAGTGGTATCTTCTTTTCAGACTCATCAGTTGTCTAATGAATATTACCATACGTTAAATTTAACTCAAAATGCTTTGCCAAGAAAAACGATGCACGATGAGCAAGATCAGATTTGGTGTATTAACTCTAATTTAACTTTAAGCTCATTAAATTGAACTAGAAATAAGTGTAATAGAGCTATTTCTATATTTACGATTAAAGAATAATAATATGCAGTGGGAAGAATGAGCGACCAAAAGAAGAAAAGAATCTATAAAGAAGGTCGTCTTTTGCTCGTCTTTTCAAACCCTTAAATTTTTGAGCCGTTGTGTTCAGTTTGATTGTGGTTTGGGCACAGTGTAGATGTCTTGTCTTTGGTCTGTGTCCCGGGTTCTTCAGTTACTGCCTCGATTCCATCTTTTATGTACAATTGGTTCTTTATTAGTTCTTTATTAGACCGAGGTTAGTTGGACTAGTTTTGCTCTTTTCCCTTTTAATTTGGCGCCACTTGAAATCCAGAATTTTTCAGGATAGCCAAAGTGTTCAGTTTTATCAATAGGTGGTGTGTGTCACATTTTTATTCGTCATGCACTTGCATCGTGACGTTTTTTATGAAAAAAGCGTGAGTTAAGACGAACGTTTTTTCGTCTTCGGCCGCGAACTTCTTTTCCCGGACTGACTTCGTTTATTTTTCAATTAGGTATTGAGTGTATATTTGTTATACTTCATTCATTAGAAGAATTTTTTTTTATAACCCAGCTAGCTGTCAATCTACTATTTGTGTCGATATAATTTGATTTGAGGTAAGAAATATTCAAACGAAACACTGACACCCACCTAGGGGCTAGGTTGGCCGGTTTTTTCGGGCGAGTTGTTGGCCTGCTTTTTATAGTTCTGTGTATCTTTCAAGTGTCAAAATCTTCTTTCTTTTTCTTGTTAGATCAATTAAAATCACATTAGAAAGGCTGAAAGAGGAAAGAATTCAAGAAATAGAATTGTAAAAGTTACTGAAATGGGTTTGAAAGAAAGGAAGAAGAGTTAACGATATCAGAACTCTCTTCCAAGAAGTCTGAAAAAGCTACATCGACAGATTTTTTTTTTCAACTATGTTATCAGATGTCTATTACTAGTGCTTCCAAACTCAAAGCTGTTAGCTCAAGATTATGTCAGGTAACAAAGAAATTAAATGTAGATTTTAGAATATCAATTGTGCTAAACAGTGCAAATAATTTTATTGGGCAGGTTTTCAACCATCAAGAATGGGCTGTGCTAGTTCATTATCTCCATCTATCGGCAGAATATTTATGTTAATTTGTTTCCAGTGGATGTAAGGAAGTTTCATTTTATTCCCAAAATGAATCTCCAAGTGTCAACAGCCAAGATTGAGAAATCCTTGGCTAGGCCAGACTGGTTGGCTGAAGAGATTGTACGTAGAAGTTGGAGTGTCTTATTTTTAAAAATAACCCGAAAGTTTAATGCCAGAGTTTCCTCTGCTGCACGTAACCCTGTAGGCAACAGAAACCTTCTGTAATTTAATTGAATAGTAATCGCTGATGCTCTCTGACCAGTCATCTGTCATGTCTTTTTTTTTTTAAGTCTTAATCAACTTTGCGCACGTTACATCCGGTATCAACAAAATGATCAGATTTTAATGGCGAAATCTCTTTATTCATTTCCTACAGTGCCGGACCCAACTTTCTGAACTGCACAGCGTGCCCTTCCGGTGGTGTTGTCCATTCCCTCAACAAACTGAACAAAATGTTTTGTTCTGCAGCTGCAAAAATCTGGTATGATGGCTTAATCGAAAATGTATTTGTAACTAGGAGCCTTTCGCTTTACTATGTATAATTAAACTTCAAAGCTTGTTGTTCTTTTGGTCTATCTGCAAGTCAGTAAGGGTGGATTATAAAATAAGTATTTCCAGTTTTCCAAAGACGGCAAGGCTGAAAGGTGTATCTTTCCCTTTAAGGCAAAATTCTTCAACAGTTTATAGTTTTGTTTTTAGTCTAAAATCATTTCGAATAGAGGCTCACCCATCTTTTCGAGCCTCGAGTGTTTCCGATGGACGCTGTGCAGACGAGAAAATCCCGCTCTCTATCACTGTCCATATCTCAACCCCAAACAAGTTGCTGGCCCAATTCCAACGAAAGATTTCACTTGATCGTATCGCCATCGCAAGTTTAGGTGAAATGTGACGATATTGTTTTCTACTTTCCAGGCAAAAGAAACCAAAGATTTTGGACAATTCCTGACCAAAACATGACTCGTTTGATTATTTCAATGGGCACTAGAGTTAGACGTTACTACCTATCACGAAACTTTTTCAAAATCGTCCGTGAGATAAGTGGGCGGGGAATGTCTTAATATATGGAAGCCGAGTTAGGTTGCCTGTTAGTTTAAGGATAAATATGATATCTAGATAAAATGGCCGCAGTCTTGATAGAGTTCGCAGTCACTTTTGATCTTGATTATGGCTACTCTTTCCTATCCTTTTTAACTCCATTTCTAGCCTATTAGCACGTGCTTTTTTTAGAGAATCTGAAAAGCCTTCGACTTTTTTTTAAAGAAAAAATAAGTCGAGTTGTGATGTTTGCCGCAGTAATTCATTTGAGTTCGTGTTTTTCTTTTATATTCAAATTATTGTTTTCCTTTTAAATCATAATCAATTATTTCAGTGAGAATCGGAATTTCCAAATATTAATCTAATGATTTTTTCTGTTTTGATTTTTTAATAGCAAAATGCCGACGGTCTTGATTTGGCACCCGAAAGGTGACAACATTTACGGACATGCTGCCCTTCAAACAAACAAGTACCACATTAGTATGTGGCCATTGAGAGACGGAGGTGTTCGATACTCTGAGTTATCGACAATTGGCTGCCTTCATTTCCACGAGATCGTGGATAGGGTTGAGGAAGGCAGTCTTGCAAATCCCCGAGGACCCACCTCCCGAAACGAAATCGTCAACGTCACCAACGAGGACATCAACTGCTTCTACGAAAAGTTTCTCATTGACAATGGAATCGACCCGAGAGAGGTGACGCTGGAAGCAGCGGAGAGATACACTGATCGAACCAAATGTCGAAAGGAACTTCCTTTGACTCGCTACTCTCTGATTGGTGAAGTCATAGTCGACAAGAGAACCGAGAAAGGTTATTCCGATCCACTCTATTTTTTTAAGCGTTGTTTGACACCTGGTTGGGGTAAAATTGATATTTGTCGTGGTTGTATTGGGAGGGTGATAGCCTATCGATTGACCCGTGTTAACTGCCCGTTCTATCACAAGCCTCAAAGTTGCGTCTCGATGTGTTTCAATCTGATCGAAATGGCCGATCGTCGCGACGACGTCTGTTTGGTGGAGGCTCGCAACAACACCACAAAGACTCTCTGGTTTGAAGATGACATATGCTTGCAGATTACCGTCCCGAATTTTGAGGAACATGTCGTCAAAAAATATTGGATCAAAGGTGCTGGTCAACGAGTCCATTACGATTCCAACGATTTCCAAAATGAGTCCCGTTATCTTATGATGTCGGATATTATTTTTAAGAAAGTTTTTATGAAAGGGCCAACTATCTTTTTCATGGCGTGGCTTTCTAATGCTTTAAATTATTCATTTCTTAGTTTATTCGGGTTAAGTTGGATTATCCACTTGATTTATTTCCTATTGTTATTTTTCGTGCAAGTAAAGTTGTTCACATCTGTGCGTCTGCCAAAAAGTGTGGTGTACGCGGGCGGCCTCCCTTGCTTCGCTGGTTTTGGGATACTCATTGCCCATTACATTGTATATTCCGTAGGTTCCATGATAATGGAAGCGTGTCATGTAGGAGACATTGAGGATTGCAATCTAAAACTAACTCTCTTGATGTACTCTTGCATTGCATACTCTTTTATTCGAGTTTGTGGTTACTATTTCTTTGTGAAAATTTACGAATTGATTTTCCGTTTTATCGTCGACGCTTCGCTAAAGCGTCGAGTTTATCATAGCGGATGATGTTTGGAAAATTCCTTAGTTTTTGCGAACCCATGCATGAATCTGCATAGTGAAATATAATTGAGTAGTCCGTACGTGTTCCCGCTAGCTCAGCTTGACAGAAATTTAGATATGGAGCTTTAACCCACCTTTGATTCCCGATAGTGGACGACGATTACTCTTATATTATTATTACTCTCCCCGATTTTCTCTTGTGTTAAAGTGTTTATTACCCCTAAACTTGCGTGTCACTCAAATTGCTTTGAGTGAAATAAAATGGCTGTCGCGAGAATGAATAGTGCGTGCTTTTCGAACGTTTCCAGTAAGCCCTACCTCTATACTAATCCTGGTTGATTTATAGCAATTGAATTGCAATATTTTTGGAAAATGTCATTTATCTGCTTCTATGTAATGGAGGGCCCATGTTCGCCTTGCCAAGTTTGTATTATCTGTTTGCCCGTAACTACACTGTCGTTTGATATGGCATATTACTTCTGTTGGAGTATATGTGCAAAAAAAAGGATCTGCTATAGGAAACAGGCGACCAGTTCAATTGGAGAAAATTTACCAACAACTTTGAAGCTTTTTGGGGTTCCCTTTCCACAACAATCTGTGATGATAGTCTTGTCTTTTTTTTATATACTGCCTTGTTGTGATCGAAAATAAACACTGGAAGAAGTCGACGTTTTGTTTTCAATTAAACCATGTTAAATAAGAAACAAATATGTTCTGAGGCTCACAATCAAACCCGATTCTATTGTGTTAATCCAGGTCAATCTCATGGCCGTTTCCACTTCCTTCGTCGACGAGTATATAACGACGCCATCACATTAATAGAAGCAGACAGGCGATAAAAGATAAGTAGACATTGTAAAGCAAATTACCGATATGTTACAGGTTCTCTTTATTAGATTAGAAATAAATCATCTAAATTCACTGTCCATAAAACAGAAATCCAGATCTATACTGTGTAACCGGGTCATGTTTTAGTTTACGGCGTGCTGCAATCTTTTAAATCATTAAGTAAGTGTTATCTGCAATTGACATTAAAAGTAATAATATTAATCCTTAATTCTTTTCTACATGGGACAAATCTCCCTTCGACCAACGTTATTCTCTGGACCATCGCGTCAGCTCATCTTCACCTGATCAGTTCCAACTTCTCTTGATCGGAGGATTCCCTTGGGTCGGAAATAGTCCCACGCTGGACCTCACCGGTGATTTCACGACCGTGAGTGTGCTAAAATACCGCAAAAATGGCAGCAGGTACGTTCGCTTCGGTCGAAATTATATCTGTCCTGTTGAAATGAACGGCGGAAAAGGGAAATGTCGGGGTTGCACAGATTCGTTGCATATCTTTGGCTATCACTTTGTCACCGCTGTGCCTACCATCGTCGTTTCGCACTTTATTCATGCCGAGTTATTACCGTCATTAATTGCCCTAAAGGATTTGACTTAAAATTTGGCGTGCGATGGCTGATCAAGGCAAATTTGTTAAGGTAAATTTTAAAACACCGTCCGTGGGACGTAGTGAAACTTGAACTGGGCTTCTATCTCATCCAGTGCTGGGCGTGACGCAAAGTGGAAACATTAACTGTTCAAATTGACAAGTCCAAATTGACCGTCGAAATCGGTTTATTATTTCTCATAGAAGAAATCATCAGTTCTGTAATTTCTTTAAAAAAGTGTGAACTTTTGAACGTTGGGCAAATGAGTTTTTCTCTTTCTTTCACCTCAGCAGATGGCGACCGTCTTGATTTGGCTCCCCCAAGATGTCAACACGTTCGGACGTGAAAATCCCGAAAGATTCACGACGGCGGCGGTCAACAACACTACCAGAAAGACACCAATCCCACCCACTGTCTCAAATCCATCTCCTTTTATGAGGTTTGTGTGTTTTACTTATTTACGTGAAATGAATTGCTTTCACATTAAAATTACACGTGTTTAGCTCTTAATTATTGGGATTGGCAGAGATAGAGAGAGATCTGTTTACTTGGTTTTATGAGATTAAGTTATCTGCGCTTTTCTAATCACTTTCAGTTCTCTGGGGAGCTTCACCTGGGTCGACTAGACGAAGCCTCTCGTATGTCACCATGGTGATGAGACTTCGGAAAGCCACGTTTGCACATTTTTGAAAGGTAAACATTTGTTAGTGTAATATTATCTTGGGTCTTGTTTTTTACGTTGAACATTTCTTGTCGTGGTCTAGCAGCGTGTTGTATTTTCGCGTTTATCGAAATGCTGCAGCGGATGCGAAAGGATCGTCGGCAACAACTTCCCTCGATCGGTAGAATTCACGTGGATCCAACGCTGGACTTCTACACTGGCGAATTCACTACCGCAGCCTACTGGCTGTGTAATCGATCATCAAGTTAACTGGGGGCATAGCTCAGTGGTAGAGCATCCAACCGGATTGTCCCCTGTTCAATCCTGGGGGCCCTTGACCGTCTACCCATCCGGATGCACCATGACGGTGGAGCAGGTTCCTTTAATGTTATGAATTTGGGATTGCTGCCATCTATCCGTCAAACTCTTCACTCGGTGAGTCTTACCTATTTTGAATTTGCTTGTGTGGTCTAGCGGGAAAATGGGTGAAATTGATTTAAGATTCTGCCAGGTTGTAGCATCTAGAAATTTGAGGCAAGTGCGGAGATTGGAGCGATTTGTTTGATTATGTTTGACAGATGATCGTTAATAAGTCACTTAGGCGAAGTAGAGTCAGTTTTAAATGCGTTTTTGGAAGATTGCATTTTTTAAAATTCGGGGTTACTTTTATAACTAGTTGATTCATTTTAAAATGCGTTGATATTACATAGAATTTAGAATTAGATTATCTGAAAGCTTCCAATGAAGTATTGTTTAGCTTCGAAATTTTTAAACGGGTTTGACACACTTACACTTTATCGCGGTGCATATGGAACCTTATAACAGGATTGCTTTGCGTTAGTGGACGATAACGGTCTACAATTTCCAAGGGTGAATTGTACACCTGAACGAAATAACTTGGGAGCGTGAGACTGATTTAATAGCCGAGAGACTGTGTCTTTCCGTACGGCCCGAAGAGCTGGTTTGGGTCGGAGGGTTAGGTTAGAAATGAGATATAAATAATATAGCCTACATGATGAGTTTAGAATATTGATGAAGACCGTGTATTAATAGACAGGCAAGGTACAGGCACAGTAACAAGTGCTGCATACTTGAAAGGGGAAACAAATCTAACATTGGTCTTCTTGGTTCTGAGACGGTGATATACATCACCAGCACCATCTGAAATGGTAGGGGTTCGCTAATGCAGCCTGTTCTCGGACAGCTGGATCTGTTGTTGGAAGTGTCTGTTGATTTTCTTTTCGCACTTTCTCTAGCACCAAAAACGTAATGAAACTTAAAGTAAACGTCAAAATTTGGCTGATCCAAGGAACGAAGAATGTCCAAACACTCCAGGGATAGTATGAGATGGATAATATTCCAGGATTGATCCCCTCGTCGAATTTGATTAAACTTTGGCTCCACATTACCATGAGAGTCAGATTCTCGCAAATGCAGATCTAAATGATCAAGGCGTTAAATTATAAGTTAATCAAAGGCATAATTCATATTTTTAAATCAAGAGTTGTCAACTCACAGTCTGGTACATGACTGGTGAGATTCGTGGGTGTTTCTCTTTATCAGACTCCTTTTCTGCGGGGTACAAGTAAGCGAAAACGTGGAGAAATGACAATCTCAACGAGGCCATGAAATTGTAATTTTTATTCAGGTGCAAAACGAAAATTGGGATCAGGTGGGCAAGGCAGACCGGCACAACAATCCAACCGAAAACAGAGGCGAACAAACTTAGGGCGATGAGTCGGGCAACTATTGCAAACAAAACAAATTTGTTTTATTTTGATATCAAAATAATGAAACAAAATTCGTGTTTGCTTTGATTTACCTATCCAACACAAATGTGCAGAGAAAAAAATGGCGCTTGTTATCCTATAAGTTTGGTTAAAGCGTTTTATAATGACATCATCATTTCAGATACTGTCATGCTCATTGGGTTTTATTCCCTCGACTAAATAAAGTTTTTGCTCGTAAGTAACTATCGCCAATGCCAAGCTAACGATGGAGAAAATGAGACCAATAATCACCCTAACACCTACATAAAAAAGTTATTTAATGTAGTAGTGGCAACAATTTTAAACGTAGCAAATAACAAATACCTTTAGAGTCAGATTCGTCTTTTACCAGTAGTATGTAAAGATTAAGCAATAGCTGAGGGGCAGATTCCATGAAGGAATCAAATTGGCTCAGTTGTACCAACTCTGAGTCTTCCCGAATCATAGCGGGGAGATACATGTATATCTTGTTCTGCTTGTTGTTCTCGTCCAGCTCGCCCTCCTTGTTCTGTTGGTCGTCCGTTTTTAGTTTTTCCGGCAATGGTTTCGCTTTATGAGCATATTTAATTACATCAATAAACCTAAAAGAGGTTGAAAAGAAAAAAAAAAACCACTATGCATGTTACCGTAATAATAAAATTGATTAGATCAGAAACATACCTCTGAACAAGACAAAAGCCTACAATACCAAAGCCCCACTTGATTAACCAGCTAGAAGTTGTATTTTCTTCTTGTGGCAAATAGAGTCTGGGGTCAAGCTTGTTGTTTTTTTCAAATTCATTGTTGTAAAATAAGAAACTTTTAATTGTTATGACGACAATTGGCACAACTACAATCGCCAAGGTCCACCCGAAATACCAATAATCTCCTTGGTTCCAAAAGCGATGAAGTAAATGAATATCCCAACCAACGTCAAAGACGTAGCAAAAAAATGAAAGACACGTCATTTTGATCAACCAATCGATATTTCCGGGTTCAATTTGTTTGATACATTTTTCCGCAAATTGGAGTTGTGATTTAGATGGATTTCTATTTCTCGTCTTTTTCCGGGTGTATTCTCCTCTCCCCATATCCACACTGTAAGTAATTGGCGCTTTTTGTTTTATTTAAGCCAATCAGAGCAATTTTACCAGCCCTGTTGCTACTGTCAAGGTTTACAGTGTTTGTTTTTTTCGAATGTCTAAATGAGTATTTTAGAGTGCGATAGCAGTAGCTAATAATATATTAGTAACGCACGATTGAATTGATTCACAGGATTCACTTTTATATTGTGGATACCACTGAGAAAGATTTGTGTTGCCAACAACATGTGGTCGCGGTTCAGTCGAAACTGAAGTGATGTAAGTATTGCAGCTCTTGGATTTCATATCTATTTTTTTGTTACTTATCAGGGTGATATTGCGTCAATTTGGCGGTGGCTCGGCGGTGGCCAATAACGTCCATCTGAAATGACGTCTTTATTAAGAGTTTGGTATGACGTCTCGTTCTTTATCTAGCTGTTTTTCAGTCAATTTTATTTATCTTACGAAAATGAACCTACGTGGATTACCTTTGCAACCGAATGGGATAAGTGACCATTGAGGGTTTTAATCTGCCGTTTGCGGTGAATCTGCTCGTCATAGTAATGGTTCATTTGTATTAAATTCAAATTTATCAGCCATCAACTGTTTTCTTATAGATTGTACTACGTTGGACACTTTCATTCTAAACTATTTCTAAAATTTAAAACACCGTCCGTGGGACGCAGTGAAACTAAAACTGGGCTCCTATCTTTATCCAGTGCTGGGCGTGACGCAAAGTGGAAACATTAACTGTTCAAATTGATAAGTCCAAATTGACCGTCGAAATTGGTTTATTGTTTTATGAATTACAGTAGTTTTTATTTTTTTCATAGAAATCATTAGTCCTGTAATAATTTCTTAAAAAAAGTGTGACTTTTGAACGTTGGGCAAATGAGTTATTCTCTTTTTTTCACCTCAGCAGATGGCGACCGTCTTAATATGGCTTCCCCGAAGATGTCAACACGTTCGGACGTGAAAATCCCGAAAGATCCACGACGGCGACGACCAATCAATCGCCACCAGAAAGACACCGATCCTACCCACTGTATCGAATCCATCTCCTTTTATGAGGTTTGTGTGTTTTACTTATTTACGTGAAATGAATTCCCGCTTGTTCCTTTCATTCTTTATGGTACCGGTGACTTGCTCTCAGCAGGGGTAGTTATAAAAGCACCAACAGTCGATTAGGTGGTCAGTTGGCCCTCCTATCTCGACCTGGAACGTTCCATGTATAGACTTCCAGACTCACTCGGAAAAATTATTTGATCTAGGCAGAGATAGAGAGCAATTTGTGAGAATACTTGGTTTAAATTTTGCCCTGTTTTTAAATCACTTTCAGGTCTTTGGAGAGCTCCACCTGGGTCCACTTGACGAAGCCTCTTGTACGACAACATGGAGAGCCACGTTTGCACTCATGATCCCATGACACGTGTCTCAATTAGTGCAGTATTATCTTATGTCGTGTTTTTTTACTTTTAATATTACTTTTTTGTGACGGCTTTAAAATGGTGACAATGTTAGGTTCGAAACAGTGATGACTATATTTTTAAAAGAATCCAACAATTCAAATATTTAAATTAGAAAGGTTGGCAACGAATAGTTGACAACTATAAGCCTGCAGTGTTTTATTGTGACGTAGGATGATTTAACACTGTTTGACCATTTTTTGCTCCTCCTAGTCTATAAATGAACGCGATAATGTGTTGCTAACATGTGGTTCATATCGGTTTCCTAATTCTCCCGGCTTATTAATGCTCATGTAATTGCCAACACAAGTAGTCCAGATCCACTGTGTAACTGGGAATTATTTTTCCTCCCAGTGTTCTGCAATCGTTTCAATCAGTAAGTTAAAATGTTATCTGTGATCGACGTAATAAATGATCGTGATACCTGATTCTTTTCTACATAGGATCAACCGCATTTCCAGGACCAGTGCGTCAGTCAGGCTCAAGGATTCAAAGTCAGATTGTGATCCTGATTATGACACTCTTTCCTATCTTTTTTCCCCTCCATCTCTACCAGCATCTGCTTCCTTATATAGGATCTGAAATGGCTTTTACTCCTTTGGACGATCAGAATCATATTTTGCTGGAGGATATTTTGATCGGGTGGTTTCGATAGACCTGAGAAAATTAGGAAAGGTACTCGTGAAAATGACGAGACAGGTTCGCATAATACCCTTATCTCCCGTAGATTGTTACTGAAAGACCTTTTATAGATGCGGGGATGATATTTTGAATCCCACTATCCAGATAATTTTCGGTACTATTCATAGCCGGATTTATCATCAATTTCAGGTGCTATCTTCTTGGATTAAAAACGACGAGAAGGACGCAACGACGACCAAAAACTGTTCCGTTTCAATCTTGAGGTGCTCTTATTATTGTGAAGGTATCGCTGTGCCAGCTTTGCTTTCTCATATTTACCTATCAGTTGTGAAGGCCAGCGTCTACATTCTAATCTCTATTAGTAAATGAAATGAATTCAGTTTATCATCTTAAACTGAAACCACTAAGACTTGATGGCTAATTTACGGTTTGATTCCGTGGCCATATCCTGGCGATACATGTGAGTACAAGCACATTCTTGATGGAATTTAAAATATTTTGAATTCATATGTTTGTTTTTTTCGATAGGATCGGCGGCAACAACTTCCCTCGATCGGTAGATTTCATTTCACGTGGATCCAACGCTGAACTCGACGAATTCACGACCGATGCTGCTCATGGCGTCGTCTATCACGGTGTCAGATTGTCAAAAGGTATGTTCACTTTAATCGACATTAGCGGAGGTCAATCAAATAAGAAGCCGACAGGGGGCGGAAAAGGGAAATGTCGGCCGCGGAACAGATTTGCTGCTCTTTTTCGCCATCAGTTTGTCGCCTCTGTGCGTCCACCGTCGACAGTTCGTACTTTATTCATGCCGAGGAGTTATTACTGTCATTAGTTGCTCTCCGAATTTTAAGGATTCAACTCGATATTTGACGTACGACGACTGATCAAGGCAAATTTGTTAAGTTAAATGCGTTGCTGTTGTGATCCAAACAAATTTACTTTTCAATTTACGTCTGTGCTGCTCAATTTCTAGTATTGAAAACGCTGTAGGCGTCATGCAATGTCAATAATTTGAACAGAGAAAAAAAGATTGCATTTCGTTTTACAAGTAAATAAGGACGCAGTATCGAATTATTTGTTTCAAATTCAAGTAATGCAAACAAAACGTTGAAAGATTTTTGTTCTTAAAGATTTCAACCATGACTCGATTTGATAAGGATATCAAACAGCACTTATCTCCACAGTCCCAGACACAACTTGTCAATAACCTTTGTTTGAGTTTGATTATCGCCCTACGTGTTACCGATGCATCAGGCGTCGTTGGCAACATCGTCGTTATCAATTGGCGTGAGATTTCGTTAGGATGGGCCTCTATGGGGGTTTATTGCAGTTCTGCAGAAGCATCGTTGACGGGAGTGGGCGACTGGGCGGAGAAAGTGTACATGGAAACTGAGGCAGAGATTTGGCTGTTTTTAGCCAAAGAAAACTAGTCCTTCACGTTGCCAGTTACTCAGCAGTCTGGGTATTGGTGTAATACCATTTAAGGGTATGTGTAGTCATTTGAAGGTAAATCCCCCCCCCCCACTAAAAAGGGGATAAATTTCAGTCAAATCTTTTTAACCTATTCGTTTTGTATCTCAGCCAATTCTTAAACGTTAATTATTTGTTTCCCTTTTGTTTATACTGATTCTTTTTAATTTAATTATTTCTTGCTTCAGGTGACGATTCATTATACTTTTCGCTCGCAGCAGAAAATTCAATTAACGTACAACGCCATACGACAACGCATTAAGGCGATATCGATCTGCTTGAACCACAAAGGTACAATTTTGATTTTAATATTTATATACTGCTGGCATAAATGTTGTAATTGCACATTGTGTGATTGAAGTCCCTTGCGTCCGCGTAAGGTCATCTTGTCACCGTGCAGTCGTATTATGTCATAAGGTAATCAGCACGAACACTATCAGATTCGATTGTAGATTTTGCTTGGCTTGTTATAGTTAAGTCGTTCCTACAGTCCAGTTGAGTTGTTTTTATACATTTTCCTTTTGCATTTTCAGCTGAATGGAATGACACCTGTTGCTGTAACGTAGTTGCATAGCGAAAAATCGCTCGGCTGATGATAGATTTTGTTAACAAATTACAGAAATCTTTGAATGTTTTCAAATGACTATGATTTGCTGATCATGTTTCATTTTCTAAAGTTCCGATCAGGTTTTCTAAATGCCAAAAATTGTGATCTGGATGCCCCATGATGAGAACCGGGCTGGGCATGTAGCCATCGCTACCAACGCGTACTACGTCAGCTTTTGGCCGGCTCGTTGTTTAGAAAAGGATGGAAAGCACACCAGGACAATTTTAAATGGATTCGAATTCGCGATAGAAGTGCACAAGGGATGTCTCGTCTTCCATCAAGACCTCGACAAAGAATACGAAGGCGATTGTGACCCCGACTACGTGCATGAAATCGACGCAGCAAAAGTCTCCAACGAGGACCTTAATACCGTGATTGAGGAATTCCTCCGTTACAACGAAATCAATCCGGAAGATGTGACACTGGCAAAAGGTGAGGAGAAGTATCGAGAATACAGCCAACTGTCAGCATTGCTGACGCCGGAAGAAGCCGAACGAATAGAAGATTTACCGGTCAAATCGCTTGCTAAAACCAAGTACTCGATCGTGACCGAATTAGTGAGCAGCAGCAAGACGGACAACCTTGTGCCCTTCTACAATAGTCAACAAAGTTGTGTGTCTCTTGCCTTCAACCTCGTCCAAATGGCTTGGCTCAAGTGTCATCCGGATCAACCCATTCCAGTCGTCAATTACGAAGAAGCCAAAAATGCAAAAGAAATTTCCATGTTATATTATATAACTGTGGGTACTAACTCATTTCTCACCGGTAAAATCCCAAAGGAATTAGCTTATAAAGTGCCGTGGTTCGAAAAGGAAGTTGTACGAAGGTATTTAATGATTACTGATGAGCTCATTAATCAGCCAATAATATCCGCTCAGCCCACATTAGAAAAAGTAATACGCGAAATGAAGTCTTTCTATTTTTCAACTTTCATCCTGTTGTTGCTCGGTTACTTGATCCCAGACACGGCTTACCCAAACGCGTTCATTTTCTGGAATTTTGTTGGTGAAATTGAAGTGAATGATCCATCGATTCTGCATTATTTCATTGTCCCTTTATTCATAATATTATTGGCCCATCACAATTGGTGTGGTGTTTTCCTTTCAGTTGTAATCTATTATGTGGGTGACTTCTCATACGACATTATTAAATCTTTTCTTTCAGGTGAATTCTGGGGTAAACTAAATCGTTTTTTAGTTGAAGCTATATCTGCTATTAGAGGAGTTGTCGAAGAATTAAAGAAGCAAGACGAGTTGGGCCGAAAGTCTAATTAATTTATTGATCGATTTTAGGATGCGAGCCCACTAAGTCACGCATATACCTTATGTACATGTAGTATGCAATTTATTAAAACATGGACTGTGTATTGGATACCGCACCCGCCGTTTCGTTTGTCAAAAATTCATTCGTTCAGAAACTGACCATTAAAAAAAAACGGTCACAATTGAGACTGAAAGACGCAGATGTGACAAAATGTGCCCCGAAGTGTATCACACCTTTTTGGCGTTTTTGGTTTATTTAGGCTAATATACAGCGATGGATCAAGACGAAAACATAAGGTTCCGGATCAAGGCCTTGAAAGGCAGGCACCAGGCTGACTCAAATCGTTGGCGATACGATACGTAAAGGACGTCATTCACTGGGCATCCGGCG
This sequence comes from Daphnia pulicaria, assembly GCF_021234035.1. Lineage (NCBI taxonomy): Eukaryota > Metazoa > Arthropoda > Branchiopoda > Diplostraca > Daphniidae > Daphnia > Daphnia pulicaria. The sequence goes on along the minus strand of NC_060919.1, from coordinate 1,903,144 downwards.
GAGACTTGGGCAACGTGTGCATGCAGCGCCTGAGGCTGTCAGATCCGTAATTTCTTGCAGGACTGATCGGATGCTGCCGAGCGGTTGTAAAGGTAAAGAAATTCTAAACTTGTCTCATTCTCTTGTCGGACTGTGTTTTATTGGACCCAAATGTGTACCGCTCTTCATATTGCGGGACACGCAAAGTAGAGTAGGTCCAGCACATCAGTGGACCTTGTTGCAGGATCTGTAAGACTGGGATTGCGTCAGAACAGCAGAAAATGACAGACGAGGAGGATTGATGTGAAGATGAATAGTTTACGTTTGAACAATAAGGTACAGAATTCAGTAGAATCAATTTTGGTTCATTTATTCAATGAGAACTTGCAGTTTCCTACGAATGTGTTTACTGCCAGTTTCTTCGTATTTTCCTCTCTGTTATTTTTTAAATGAAATTGGGTTAATGGACAGTCTAAGTTTTCTGGGTTTCGCATTTTGCTGGGTTGTTTAGTTTGAGACAAGAATTACGTCCGTTTTACTAACGGGAATCAGAGTTGCCTATCGTTTATTTGATTTTTTTTTTTAAACATCACAGTCCCAAAATTCAGATCAGATATTGCTGCCAGCTGCCACTGTATCCGCTGCCACAATATCTTTTGATTGATTATTTCTTTTGACTATTATCATCTCTTAATTATGTTTCACAGGAATCACCCGTCAAATTTGTCTTATTCATTTAGTCCTTTTGTGTATTTCAGGGAGATGGGCAGCAACGTCAACTTTTATTCAAATGAAGAAGATCTGAGCTGACGAAAACCAAAAGTCTTTCTTTTTAACTTTTGTGAATGCATAATTTGTTTTCTAATGAAGAGGAAGGGTTAGATAAAATCCATGATGGCCGCTTTCCCGCTTATTCTGTTCCTTTCACCCAGCGACAGGTGGCGTTGTCATACCAAATTACCAACAGTCAATTGTTGGCAGCTGGACCCGCCACTTCGACCTTGGACGTTCCATCTGCAGGATCAGATCAGTGCAAAATTAGTTAATTATTGATCTAGGTAGACATAGAGAGAGATCTGTGAGAATACTTGGTTTAAATTTGGCTCTTTTTAAATCACTTTCAGCTCTTTGGGAAGCTTCACCTGGGTCCGCTAGACGAGGCCTCTGGTGTAACAACAGGATGGAGAGCCACGTTTGCACATTCCTAAAAGGTAACATGTGCATTAGTGCTGTATTATTATCTTATGTTGTGTCTTTTCTTTGAATAGTACTTTTGTGACGGCTTTAAAATGGTGACAATGTTAGGTTCGCCAAACAGTAGTTCTCTGAGTAGGCATCGAGACTCACTGTGCAAGATTAGCTAGTTATTGATCTATGATCTTGGCAGAGATATAGAGAGTGTTGTGAGAATATTTGGTTCAAATTACATAATTTGCTCTTTTCTGACTGTCCTTTAGGAGCTCATGACTTTCACCTGGCACACCTTGGTCCACTAGACAATTTTCGTATTACAACTGGAGAGCCATGTTTCCACATTTCTAAACTGCAACATGTGTATAAGTGCAGTATTTTATGTTTCTTGTCTTTACTCTATATATTAATTCTTTAGATTAACTTTAAAATGGCTATAATTTTAAGGTCACAATAGTGATGACTGAATCTAAACGAGGCCAACATGTTCAAATATTTTAATCAGATAGGCTTGAAAAAAATAGTTGGCAAGTAATCCTAAAGTGTTCTTATTGTGACATCGTACGGAATTCCATTTGCCTCAGATTTTGTCACAAAATGCGTTAAAAGATTTATTTTATATCAATACTGATCAAACCCGATTCTATTATGTTAATCTAGGTCAATTTCATGGTCGTTTCCACTTCCTTCGTCGACGAGAAATGTAACGACGCCATCACATTAATAGAAGCAGACAGGCGATAGACGATAAGTACATAATGTTAGATTATAGGTTCTCTATATTAGATTAGAAATGAATCATCTAAATTCACTGCCCACAGCATCAGATTTACCAATGTGTAACCAGGATCTGTTTTACCTTTTGGTTTGAATTGCAATCATTTCAATCACTAAGTTTAAATGTCATCTGCCATCGACGTAAATGATCACGACAAATTTCTTTTCTACCTAGAACCAACCTCCTATCGACAAACGCCATTCTCATGATTTATGCGTCATTTTGGAAATGTTCTCAGACTCGACGTCATCTGCTGACGACTAGCAAGTCTCTCTATTCAAATGGCCGGCTCTTCGACGGGCCAAAAAGTTTCTTGGCAAAATTATTTTCTGAGGGGTTCGTAGTCGCTTCTGATCCTGATTGTGGCTAATGTTAACTATCCTTTATTTTTTCTCTAGCTCTACCAGCATCTGCTTCCTGTCTAAAACGGCCTCTACTCTTACGGACGATATGCAGAAAGATGTTTTGCCACTGGATGCCTTTGCAACCCACAGGAAATTACAACGGCTGATAATATCCTCCATAATGCTTCGTCCCTTGTGGTTAGTTACTGAATGGCCTTCAAGTTGGGGTGAACATTATAATCAACTAACCAAACAACTTCTATTACGATTTGTAGTCGAATAGGTCATCATTTTCAGTTGCCATCTTCATCTTTGATTGTTCGTCATTAATTACGCGATGAAGTCCACCGACTATGTCGCTTGACAGCAGTTATGCAATTGTCATGAAGGTATCGCTGATTAATCTTTTTACTTTCCAATATTTTCAAATTTATTTGTAAAACTAAAGCCAACGTCTACAGTTTGAAACGAATTCAGTTTTTCATCTTTTGTTCAAATTACTATAACTAACACAACATAGACAGTAATTAATGTTTTAATTCCGTCGTAATATCCCGGCGACACGTCTTAGTACATGCAAACTCTTTGTTATTTTAAAACTTTTGATTTCATATTTATTTAGATTGTGACATTATCAATGCAAGCGGCGTACTGGATTTTCTTGTTTATCGGAATGTCGTAGCGGATGCGGTTGGATTGGCGGCAACAACTTCCTTTGGTTGATGGATTTCGTGTGGATCCAATGCTGTACTCAACTCTGAGAATTTGACAGCAGGTACGTTCATTTTGATCGAGATGATATCTCTCCTGAGATTAGCGGAGGTAAATAGAATTAGAAGCGATCAAGGGGATCAAAAAGGTAATTGTTTTGCTAATCCGCGGAATAGATTTTTTTTTTTCAAATTTTTCGTTCAGATTTTGCCAGAAAATTGATGAAGACTGTGTATTGATAGTACTACTTAAGACAGTATAAGTGTTGCATAATTCAAAGGGGAAATGAATTAAACTAACAGTCTTCTTGGTTCTCCATCTTCTAAGATGGCGTTTAAAAAGATTTTTCTTAGTGCGGTCGAAGAACGACTAAATAGTGACAGAACTGACAGGAGTGATAGGAGAAAAAGGCTTTCGATGTTTGTTAAGCAACCGAAACGAAATGAAACTTAAAATAAACATCAAAATATGGCCGATCCAGGGGAGGAAGAATTTCCAATCTTTCCATGGATAGAATTGGATGGATGAGATTTTAAGATTGATTCCCTTGTCTTCGTTGAAACTTTGGCTCCACTGTAACATGAGAAATAGATTTTCGCAGATGCAGGTATCAAAGCGTTAAGTTAATTAGGTCAAAGGCATAATTCATATTTTTGAATCAAGAGTTGTTAACTCAGTCAGATACATCAAAGGTGAGAAACGGGGGTGTTTCTTTTGATCAGACTCCTTTTCGATTGGGTACAAGTAAGCGAAAACGTGGAGAAATGACAATCTCAACGAGTCCATGAAATAGTAGTTTTCCCCCCTGTGCCAAATGACAATTAGGAAGATGTGAGCAAGACAGGCCATCCAAATAACCCAACCGCGAAAAGACGCGAATAAACTCAAGACTATCAATCGGGCAACTAATCGGAACAAAACAAATTAAAAAACACAATTTTAATTATAGAGAAATGAAACAAGCGATCGTGTAGGTTTACCTATCCAAGAGAAATGAGCGAAAAATGAGAGAGCGCTTTCTTTACAGTTGATGTTTTTGATGCAATTAATGACATCATTTTTCTCTGATTCATTCGTCAAGTCAATTCTGATGACATTTGATCGGCTCGGTTGGCCCGCATCATCACGTTTTCCATTCATTAAGCAGATTTTGTTATCGTACGAGAGTAATGCCCACGACAAGCTGCCGATTTTGACACGATTTTGACAAGTAACGATTTTGAATATCGATGAATCTATAATTTTATAGATTAGGAAATTCTTTCAACGGCAATGATTGCAAATAAAATATCAGAAATATTTACATTCTAAAAGGGATTCTTCTTTGATGGCGATGTACAGGCCGAGCAATAATTGAGGTGCAGATTCCATGAAACTGTGAAATTGGCGCAGTTGTAGTAACTCGGCGTCTTCCCAAATCATTACGAGGAAATACATGTTTTGCGTCTCGTCGTTCGTTTTCTTGGCTTGTTTTGCTTTAAGGGCGTATTTAATGGCATCTCAATACCTGCGGAGAATTTCATCAAATAGACGTCACCATATGCGTTGCCATATTTAGTCAAATAGAATATAGTTCAGGATCATACCTGGGAATAGGACAGAATAAACACAAAAACCACTTCATTTTCCAGCTGAAATCAGATTCCTTTTCTGGCAAATGATGTCTGGGGTGAAATGTGCCGTCACATTGTGCCTTTGGCCAACCGGGGTTGTAAAACAAGAAACTTGTTAGAGTCGCACTACCTGCAGGGATTAACCAAAATGCCAAGGTGCACCCGAAATACCAACCGTCTCGGCGTCTCCTTTGATGTGAAAGTGATAAAGCGAATAAATTTTGAGACCAAAGTTGACGATATAGAGAAGGAATGATACAAAGTTTAACCCAATCAACCAATTTAACGTTCCTTCATTAAAATTGTCTGTGCATTTTTTCGCATAACCTTTTTCGGACTGCAGAATTTCCAAGGTTTTTTCTTTTTTCGACATTCTCCTGTTTCTCCTGCTTCTCAATTCCCCCATTTTTGGTTATTAACAAATTTAGCCTATACTACACTTTTATAGTTCACTTATTGGTAGACTGACTGCGATCACAACTCACAAGAAGAAGAGATGACAACAATTTCACCCTGTAGGATTCTTATCAGTTGCTGTGGTTGACAACAGTGACTCGTGTATCAAAGCGATAGCAGTTGCAGCACTAGGAGATCTTGGACGGGGTTTGTACGGGTCCGCGGAGCCATCAAAACTACCGGCGAGACGGGATGAACGCGTTTTTCCTAAGCAAGTCGAACGAGCCTCAAGCGCTCGTCCAGCAAGATCGTCACACACTTCCGTTCGTAACCCCGCCCTGAAGAAAGGAAGCACATCTATCGGCAAGTAAATGAGTCAAGCGAACATGTTAGAAATTAATTCAACATGATTAATATCTCAACCAAATCAAGTATATTATAACACTTGCACTGAATTTGCATCATTTCGAATTGTCGTTAGCAGGGAGCAGACGGAAGAGAAGACGACAGTCGTGTCACGTTATTCTCATGTTATAGTTGCGTTACTTTGGTATCCCTTGGGGCGAATTTTCCAACAAATTTGGGTGCAGTTCTCTACCAATTCTAGAAAGTTCCTATTAGTTGCTGTTGCCCGTGCCAGCAACACACACGTATGTGACAATTACGCTACTGGCGCTAGTTGAGTTTTCAACCAACACTCTCAGTCAATAATCCCTTAGTGAGTGTGTGTGTCCTTCATTTTCAATCTCGTCCAAACGGTTTGGCTGAAACATCATCCGGATCGGTTGTTAGAGGCTATTGAATGTTAAAGTTTATTTTGTCCTACCGTCTTTCAACAGTTGTTTAAAAGGTATGAATATCACCATTCGTTGCAATCGATTCAAAATTATTTTCCAAGAAAGACGATCAAGGATGAACAAGATGGCGGAAATAACCATTGCAATCAGATTTGGTGTATTAAACTCTAATTTAACTTTTAGCTGATTTCAATTGAACAGCTATTTCCTTTACGATTTAATAATATTTTTATGAAGCGGGAAAAATTATCTACCAAAAGATTTAAGATGGCTGCCTTTCTCTTATTTGCTCGTCTTTTCAAACTCTTCCACCAAATTTTGAAGCCGTTTCGTTCAGTTTGATTGTGGTTTGGGTAAAGTGTAGGTGTCTTATCTTTCTGTCTTCGGGTACCTCCTGTAACTGCATCGATTATAGCTATTGTGGTTATTTTATACAATTATTTCATTTAGAAAATGTTACAGAGTATTTTCTGCCGCGATTAACCCTGCACACGACGGAAACTTCTGTAATTTAATTGCATAATAATAGTAGCGAGGCGATTGATACTCTCTGACTAGTCATCTAGCGTGTTCTATTTTGTTTAAGTCTAATCTAAACTTTGCCACATCCGCACGTACATCCGGTATTATCAACAAAATGATCAGATTTTAATGGCGAAATCTCTTTATTCATTTGCCACAGTGCCGGGACCAACTTTCTTTACTGTACAACGTGCTGTCCTTCCGGTGGTGCTGTCCATTCGCCCAACAAAACGAACGAAATTTCTTGTTCTTCAGCTGCAACACTATCTGGTATGATGGTATATTCCAAACTATATTTGTAATTATGTGGGTAAGAGTCTTTCGCTTTACTATTGACTTGTATAGTTAAATTTCAAAGCTTGCTGCTCTTTTGCCTTTTTGATTTATATTATCAGTAAGGGTGGAGTATAACCAAAGTATTTCCAGTTTTCAAAAGACACCAAGGCTAAAAGGGTTCTTTTCCCCCTTCATGACAAAATTCTTCTACAGTTTATGGTGTTCTTTTTAAGCCAAGTCGCAGTTCGAATAGCGGCGCACCCAGCAGATCTTGTAGTCTCAAGTGTTGCCCGAGGGACACCGGGTAGACGAGACGTCATTCGATCCCGGTTTTTTATCACTCTCAATCTCGGTCCCACATACAAGTCACCGACTCCACTTCCAACGAAGATTTCACTTGATCTTATCGCCATCGCAGCGACAAGTTTTCGTGAAATGTGGCATCATTGCCTTCTACTTTCCATGCAATGGAAACCAAATTTATTTCAAGTCCTGACCAAAAATGGTCACTATCAAGCAAAGAAGCCTGCGGCACGCATAGCGTGACATTTCGACGGGCACTGTAGAGGTAGACAGGTAGTCGTTACTATTTATTGCGAACCTTTTTCAGAATCGCCCGTGAGGGAAGTAGGTGGGGAAAGTTCCTGCCTGTTAGTTTAAGAATAGAATTAATATCTAGATAAAATCCATGATTGCTGCAGTCTTGATAGGGTTCGTGCAGTCACTTGTGATCCTGATTATGGCTACTCTTTCCTATCCTTTTTTTTCCCTCCAATTCTACCATCAGCTTCCTAATAGGATGTAAAAAGTCCTCTATTCCTACGGACTATATGCAGAAATGGTATGCCTTTTTCAGCACCGGGAGTTTTGTAATAGGAGACCTTATTTCTATTTCTCCAATCCAAAATGGAAGCAATGGGCAAGGCAAAATTATTTGCGTTCGGGAAGGGGGTAGCAACACGAGTCTTATTAATTTGATTCGAGTCGTGATTCTTCACTCTTGATTTTTCTCTCATTGGCCATCGATCTTTGCTGTAATCGACAACATTCGAAAACCATTCCCGCACCCTGTTATAGTCGGTTATAGTCTGACTAAAAGATTTTATGGAACTGTGATGATTATGCTTCGTTCAATGGTGTGATTGAGCGTTATCTTTTATACTGCGCGTGGTTGAAACTGAAACCCCTTTTTTTCTTTTTTCAAGTAAAAATTGAATGGGTTATAATTTACACTGCAATTAATTTGAGTTCGTGTTTTTATTTTATATTCAAATTATTGTTATCGTTGTAAATCATTATTAATCATTTCTGTAAAAATCGAAATTTCTTAATATTAATTGAATGAGTAATTCTATTGGTTTGATTTTTTACCAGAAAAATGCCGACCGTTTTGATTTGGAAACCTGTAGATGGACATCCATACGGACACGCCGCCCTTCAAACGGACAAGTACCACATCAGTATGTGGCCATTGAAAGACGGACGTGTTCGATACTCTGATGTATGGATAATTGGCCGCCTCGTCAATTTGTGGCCATTTCGGCCATACAAAGACGAAAATTTCCGATTTTTGGAGGTATTGATAACTGGCCACCTCCATTTCCACGAGAAATTGGATTGGGTTAAGGGAGGCAGTCCTGAAAATCCCGTGAAACCCACCATTAAACACGAAATCGTCAACGTCACCAACAAGGCCATCAACCGCGAGTATGAAAAGTTCCTCCGTTACAACGAAATCAATCCTGAAGAGGTGACGCTGGAAGCAGCGAATAGAAAACAGCAATTCGAGGATTGTTATAAAAAACTTCCTCGGACTCGCTACTCTCTGGTTGGCGACGTCATAGTCGACAAGAGAATTAAGAAACCTTATTCTCATCTACTCTTCTTCATCAAACGTTGCTTGACACCTGGTTGGGGTAACATTGACATCTGTCGTCAGTGTATTGGTAAGGTGACGGCCAATCAATTGACCTACGTTACCTGCCCATTCTACCACAAGGCTCAAAGTTGCGTTTCGATGTGTTTCAATCTCATCGAAATGGCCGATCGTCGTCGCCTTGTCTGTTTGGTGGAGGCTCGCAACAATACCAAAAAGACTATCTGGTCTAGATTTTGGCAAATAGTTTTTCTGGGTGGTGGTGGAATATGCCTTGAGATTACCGTACCGAATTTTGAGAAACATGTCGTCCAGAAATATTGGAAAGAAGGTTCTGGCCAACGAGTTCATTACGATTCCAACGATTTCCAAAAGCGCACCCGTTTCCTTAGGATGTCGGAGAATATTTTTAAGAAAGTTTTGATGGTGGGGCCAACTATCTCTTTCATGGCGTGGCTTCACAATTCTTTAAATTATTCTTTACTCGACCTATTCGGGTTAACTGGGTTTATCCACTTTCTTCATTTCGTATTGTTATTTTTAGTGCAAATGAAGTTATTTCCTCATGTGCGTATACCGAAACCAATAGCGTTCGTTACCGGCGTCCCTTTCAGCATATCTTTATTGCATTATTACTTTTCATTTACGTTCATTAATTTTTGTTTCTTTTTCCTTGTTGTAATTTCTAAGTTCATTCTTCATTTTTTGCAAGAATTGCGAATGTCTGAGGCATCGATAACTGGCCGCCTCCATTTCCACGAGCAATTGGATTGCATCTCGGAAGGCAGTCGTGAAAATCCCGTGAAGCCCACCGTTCAACACGAAATCGCCAACGTCACCAACGAGGCCATCAACAGCGTCTACGAGAAGTTGTTCCCTTCTGTGCGTTTACCGAAATTAGTGGCGTTCGTGACCGGCATCATCGTTTTGTTGTTACTTGTTTTCTTTTCATATCTCACGAATATTGACGCGTTTCACTTAGAGTGACATCCAAAAATTCTTTGATGCAACTTTTAATTCCGATATCATTGACTTTGTTTTCTTCCTTTTATTTGTGGAAATTTTCGAGTTCATTTTCCGGTTTATTGTTGACATCAAGAGGTCCGCAACTCAAATTTACTACAATAAAAACGGTAAAAAAGCAAAAAAAAGTGAAAAAAGGAAAAAAAAAGGAAATTTACTTTACGTGAAAAAAGAAGGGCGCGCGCGAACGAACCCCCCCCTCCTCCCCATCCCCTCCCTACCCTTTTATTTTCGCTCGAAGGAAAGCCTATCTCAAAAGTAAAAAATAAAAAAGGAAAAAGTAAATAAAATAAAAAGTAAATTTGAGTTGCGGACCCCTTGGTTGACATTTAAGTCGTGAAATTGAATCGAAAAAAATTGAAATGAAATTTCACAAACAGGAATCAGAGTTGCCCATCGTTTTGTTTTTTAACCCATGTCAATCCCCAAAGGTTCAGATTTCGATCCTGACTCTCTGTCAGTCCTGCCACCGTCACAAAATCCTTTGAATAATTGAATTCGCTTGACAACTATATCTTCTTTCATGAGCTCTTCTTGTTAACGTGAAATGAATTGTTTACGCACGAGAACTATACACGTGTTTAGCTCTCATTTATGTTCTACTGTCAAATTTGTCTTAATCATTTGCATCTTTAGTGTATTTCAGGGAAAGGGGCAGCAAACCTCAACTTTTATTCAAATTAAGAAGATCTGAGCTGACGAAAACCAAAGTCTTTCTTCCAACTTTTGTGAATGCATAATTTATTTTCTAATGAAGAGGAAGGGTGAGATCAAATCCATGATGGCCGCTTGGCGCTTTCCCGCTTATTCTGTTCCTTTCATCCTTTTATTAGTGCCGGAGGATTTTCTCAGCTACAGCCCTACAGGTGGCGTTGTCATATCAACAGTGAACAGTCAATTGTTGGCAGCTGGACCTGCCACTTCGACCTGGGACTGCTGGGACGTTCCATCTGCAGGATCTGATCAGTGCAGAATTAGTTCATTATTGATCTAGGTAGAGATAGAGAGAGATCTGTGAGAATACTTGGTTTAAATTTGGCTCTTTTTTAATCACTTTCAGCTCTTTGGGAAGCTTCACCTGGGTCCGCTAGACGAAGCCTCTGGTGTAACAACAGGATGGAGAGCCACGTTTGCACATTCCTGAAAGGTAACATGTTTATTAGTGCTGTATTATCTTATGTTGTGTCTTTTCTTTGAATAGTAGGTACTTTTGTGACGGCTTTAAAATGGTGTCAATGTTAGGTTCGCCAAACAGTAGTTCTCTGAGTAGGCATCAAGACTCGCTGTGCAAGATTAGCTAGTTATTGATCTTGGCAGAGATGTAGAGAGAGTTGTGAGAATATTTGGTTCAAATTAGATTATTTGCTCATTTCTAACTGTCCTTTAGGAGCTCGTGACTTTCACCTGGCACCACTTGGTCCACAAGACAATTTTCGTATTACAACTGGAAAGCCATGTTTCCACATTTCTAAACTGCAACACATGTATTAGTGCAGTATTTTAAGTTTCGTGTCTTTACTTTGAATATTACTTATTGTGATAGATTTAAAATGGCTACAAGGTTAAGGTCAAAATAGTGATAACTGAATCTAAACGAGGCCAACATTTTTTAATCAGATAGGCTTGAAACAAATAGTTAATGTGTAATCCTCAAGTGTTTTTATTGTGACGTACGGAATTCCATTTGCCTCAGATTTTGTCACATAATGCGTTAAAAGATTTGTTTTATATCAATATTGATTAAACCCGATTCTATTATGTTTATCCAGGTCAATCTCATGGTCGTTTCCACTTCCTTCGTCGAAGAGGAATTTAACGACGCTATCACATTAATAGAAGTGGACAGGCGATAGACTATAAGTACACAATTTAAAGCAAATTAATTAGATCGTTGACAATAATAATAATAACTTTAGATCGTTGACAATAAGCAGTGTGCTGGATTCTTGCGTTTACCGAAATGCTGCAGCGGATGCGATAGGATCGGCGGCAACAACTTCCCTCGATCGGTAGATTTCACGTGGATCCAACGCTGGACTCAATGCCGAATTCACTACCGCAGTCTGCTGCTGCTGTGTAATCGATCATCAAGTTGGGGGCATAGCTCAGTGGTAGAGCATCCATCCGGATTGTCCCCTTTTCAATCCCGATTGCCCCCTGACCGTCTACCAATCCGGATGTGCCATGACAGTGGAGCAGGTTCCTTTTGTGTCATGAATTTTGGATTGCTGCCATCTATCCGTCAAACTCTTCACTCGGTGAGTCTTATCATTTTTCAATTTGCTTAAGGGTACCTTAGTAGCGGGAAAAAGGGTGGAATAGGCGTGTGAAATTGGTGTCAGATTCTGCCAGGTTGTAGCATCTAGAAACTTGAGGCAAGTGCGGAGATTAGAGCGATTTGTTTGATTATGTTTGACGGATGATCGTTAATAAGGCAAAGTAGAGCCAATTTTTAATGCGTTGTACAGGATTATTTTTATAACTAATTAATTCATTTTTTAATAGGTTGATTTCTAATAGAATTTTTGAATCGAAAATGAGTAAAGTAATTGAGTTATTTGAAAGCTGTTAATGAAGCCTTGTTTAGCTTAATATTCAGCCGATAGATCGTGATTGTACAATTTTGTACGGCCTCTATATGAACAGCTCGTATAGGTCGGAAGGCGAATATAGTAGTATACATTTGTTCATATATTTTGCCAGAATATTGATGAAGACCGTATACTAATAGACAACGTTTAGACACAGTACAAGTGTTGCATAATGGAAATAAGAAGGAATTTAACCAACACAACTTGGACGAACACTTTTTGGTTTTGAGGTGGCTATCGCCATTTCTAGAATGGAGATTTCTTTTAGCGCGGCTAAAGAACGACTAACTAGGGGCAGCAGGAGTGATGGGAGATTGTCGCTCTTTGTTTAGCAACCGAAACAACAAGCAACTTAAAAGAAAAGTCAAAATTTGGCCGATCCAGGGGAGTGAGAATGTCCAATCATTCCAAGGATAGGACAGGATGGATGAGATGTCAAGATTGCTCCTCTCGTTGCATTTGATGATACTTTGGCTACACATTACCATGAGAAACAGATTTTCGCAGATGCAGACCTAAATGACCATATAGTATCAAAGCGTTAAGTTAATTTTAAGTTAAAGGCAGAATTCATATTTTTGAATCAAGAGTTGTGTTCACTTACATACTGATACGCGACAGGTGAGAATCGTAGGTGTTTCTCTTGATCACGTTTATTTTTTGTTCGGTACAAGTAGGCGAAAACGTGGAGAAATGACAATCTCAACGAGTCCATAAAACCGTAATTTTTCTCCTTATGCAAAACGAGAATTGGGACTAGGTGAGCAAGGCAGGCCATCCAAATAACCCAACCGTGAACAGTCGCGAACAAACTCAAGACCATGAATCGGGCCACTAATCGGAACAAAACGAATTAAAAAACAGAATTTTAATTATAGAGAAATGAAACAAGCGATCGTGTAGGTTTACCCATCCAGGAGAAATGAGCGAAAAATGAGAGAACGTTCTTTTTCCAGTTGATGTTTTTGATGCAATCAATGACTTCATTTGTCTCGTCATCATTCGTGAAGTCAATTCTGATGACATTTGATCGGCTCCGTTGGGCTGCATCATCACGTTTTCCATTCATTAAGCAGATTTTGTTATCGTACGAGAGTAATGCCCACGACAAGCTGCCGATAGTGACGATTTTCAATAACGACCAATCTATAAAAGGAGATTAAATTTTTTTCTTACGGCAACCATTGCAAATAGTCTAAGAAATATTTACATCCTAAAAGGGATTCTTCTTTGATGGCGATGTACAGGCCGAGCAATAATTGAGGCGCTGATTCCATGAAACTCTCAAATTGGCGCAATTGTAGTAACTCGACATCTTCCCAAATCATTGCGAGGAAATACATGTTCTGCGCCTCGTCATCCGTTTTCTTGGCTTTTTTGGCTTTGCGGGCGTATTTAATGGTATCCCAGTACCTGTGAAGAATTTTAACAAATTTCCTACTTCAACTTACAACTCAATTTAGTCAAATTGATTAGTTCAGGATCTTACCTCGGAAATGGACAGAAACCCAAAAACCACTTCATGTTAAAGCTAAAATTAGATTCTTTTTCTGGCAAATAATCTCTGGGGTCAAATGTGTCTTGGTTTTGGTTAATCGGCCAACCGGGATTGTAAAACAAGAAACTTGTTAGAGTCGCACTACCTGCAGGGATTAACCAAAATGCCAAGGTGCACCCGAAATACCACATATCTCCTTTGTTGTAAAAGTAATTAAGCCAATAAATGTTACAACCAATGTGGATGATGTAGAGAAGGAATGAAACATAGTTAAACCTAATCAACCAACTTAACGTTCCTTCATCAAAATTGTCTTTGCATTTTTGCGCAAAATCTTTTATGGACTGCGGAATTTCTTGTTCGGAAATTTCGACGGGAATCGTATCGGCAGATATAGGTTGTACTGTAACCTGCGAATTTTGTTGCTCGGCCGTTGGATTTTTATTTTTCCTTTTCTTCATGAGCCCCATTTTCGGTTAGATTAACAAGTTAACAACAGCCTACACTGTTATATAGTTCACTTACTGGTAGGCTGACTGATCACTGGCTTTTAGTTGCACTAGGAGATCTTGGATAAGGTCTGTACGGGACCGCGGAACAATTCAAACTGCCGGCGAGACGCGCTGAACGCGTTTCCCTTAGTCGGTTTCACAGAAGCTATAGCCTCCAGCAGTTTTTAACTCGCCCAGCAACTATCCACACACGCATTGACATAAAACCACTTGCATCATTTGTTTAGCATCGTCTCTGGTGACTCAGACCAGACGACAATGACGACGATATGTTATATAGCCGTCGGGCGTTCGGGCTGCTGCAATATCCGGTAACCAGCGCTCTTATTATATATATTCTTTCGCCGAATTCTCGAAAGATCTTTTCCAGTTTCCAGCATCACACGCACGTGTGACTGTTATACGCTATTGGTGCTAGTCAAATGTAAGTTGAGTTTTTCATAGGCGACACTTATGATTCCCGTCAATCCCTTATTATATAGTAAGTGTGTGTAAGTTGAAAACTTTGATTAGAGTTGTGTTAATATTAATGAAAAGAAAATCAGTCATTATAATTTGGACGCTTTTATCTTTATAGAGAATTGTACTGGCCCTGACTGCTGCGGACTACATTTGATTTTATTAGTCAAGAAATGCCGACTGTTTACATTTGGCGGCCACATGGAGAGGAGAACCCGTACGGACACGTCACCCTGGCAACCGATAAATATTACGTCAGCTTTTGGACGGCTCAAGTTCTAGAGTCTGACGACAGCGATGAGGACATTCAGGAGGAAAGCAAATCCAAAAGATTGAAAAGAAAATTGACTGATTTTACGAATGCAGTTGGGGTTTTCATGGGACATCGAGGGGGTCTCGTCCTCCACCAAGACCTCGACAAGGAATACGAAGGCGAACAGGATCTCGTCGAATATCAAATCGACGCAATAGTCACAGATGAAGACGACAATTCCATTTACGAAGAATTTCAATTCCAAATCGAAAAAAGCCTTGGGATGATCTGGAATAGAGAAATTTCACCACTACCCTCAATCCAATTTTTGGTCGAGCACGCAAATGACGATGTTTGATGGAGTTTAGTTGAGTTGAATAAAATTCCTGTTTGAATCTTCTCCGCCGTTCATTCGACATTCAACTGAGGATCGTCGTAATGGTCCAGCCCTCGACTTACCACCTTAAATTATGACGTAAGTTTTTTTCGGCCGGTAGGCTCGCGGCGCCGGTGCTGATACGTCCATTACAACCACTCCAATGTAGTTATTAACAATTTTTGTTTGAAAGTTTATCTTTACTTCGCCAGCGGAATAAAATTCTCCTGGAAATTATGTGAATGCATAATTTATTTTCTATAATGATAAGATGAGGTAGGGCTAGACCTTTTTGTAGTTGTAAAAGGCATTTATATTCAATGTATAAGTTTATTTTGTCGTGTCTTCTCGTCAGACTCAACAGTTGTCAATAAAAGGTATTGAATTTTGAATATAAGATTGAATAAACATCTCCGACTGAATGAGTCATCCCCACCATTCGTTGCTCAACAAATCCTTTGACAAGAAAGACGATGAAGGATGAACAAGATGGCGGAAATGACCACTGCAATCTGATTCGTTGTTTTAAACGTTGATTTAACTTTTATCTACATAAATATAACCAAACATAGGCGAAGTAGAGCTATTTCGATGAAAATCTCTTATTCAAATTTCCGATTTATAGCGGAAAGATTAAGTGACCAAAAGGAGGAAGGGTGAGCAATAGAATCCAAGATGGCTGCTCTTTCTTTCAAACCCTTCCTCCTTTTTTACCCATTATTTCTTCACTTGCTCAACTCATTTTGGACTTTGGAGCCCTTTCGACTTTCGTTCAGTTTGATGGTGGTGTGGGCGCAGTGTCGATGTGGCTTGTGTTTCTGTGACCGAGTGTTACTGCATTGATGCTGTTGATACAATTATTTTCTAAATATCAACAAACACTTTGGGACGACAGTTCAGAGTAACCTTGCATGCAACCAAAATATTCTGCAAACCTAGGCGATTAATGACCAGTAAGCTGTCGTATCTTATATTTTTGTTCTAGTCTAAATAAACTTTGCCCCATCCGTACGCACATCCAGTATCAGCATATAAGCAGCACTGTCGGCGATGCGTCAACTGATTTTAATTGCGAAATATCTTTATTCATTTGCCGCAGGGGAGAAATATTAAACACGCCAAGTGTAACGACAAATGTTGGCTCAGTATTGGGGTGGACTCGACATATTTTACCGCACAGCGCATCCATTCACCCAACAAACCGAACACAAACTCTTGTTCAGACCGGTTCAGACTCGGCATCAGCTGCAACACTCGTCTGGTTGGTATAGCCTAATTCGAAATATATTTCTAACTAAAATACGTAAGTTTAAGTATATATTAGATTCAAAGCTTGTTGCTCTTTTGATTTATCATCAGTAAGGTTGTAAAAGTATTTTAAGTAATGCTAACATAGGGTTGAAAGTATGTTTTTGTTAGTTTGTTTTCAGATTTCGACTTGGTAAAATTCTTTAAAAATGTCTGGTTTTGTTTTTCAAAAGTGTAGACTCATTTCAGATAGTGGCGCACCCGGCTGTTAGCACTAAGTGTTGCCGATGGGCGCCGTGCAGACGAGACGCCATTAAATCCCGATTATTTATAACCGCCCAACAGCATCCCAATCTCAACATTGTGGCCGACTCCAAATTTAGTTTCGCTCGATCGTCGTATCGTTCAGGCCATCGCAGTGTCAACAAGTCGTAAAACTGTGAGACATTGTTTCCTATATACTTTCCAGGCAATCGAAACAGGCAAAAGTTTTGAGATAAGTGGTCGGAAACGTTCACTTTTTATGGCAGTCGACATTTTCTCGGAAAGACTTGACCAGTTGATTTTAACGCAAGAGACCATCTGCCAAGCATTAATTTGCCATGAACCATTTGCCGTGCCATTTGGGAGAGGATGACATGAAGAAATATCACGTTCATATATTCAGCCAAGCAAAAAAGCGTGCATCATTTGTCGTGATATTACGAGTAGTCTAGGGCACAGTTGTATTCGTTATAATTGTTTGCAAAACTCTTTCTAGAATATTTCGTGACTAAAAGTGGGCGGAGCAAGTGTCTCATGGAAGCTGTGAGGAAGGGACTTGGCTGTTTAAGGAAACTATAGTCGTTGATAGTCGTTGATGTTGTTGCTGCCAAGTTACTTAGCAGTCTCGTTTCAGCTGGGAATTAACCAGAGGCAGAAGCCTATTTGCGGGTATTGGTAGCCAATTAAAGTTATATCCCCCACCCCATACAAAAAGGATCAACTTCAGTCAAATTCGGCATTAAATTTTGCTTACTTGTTAGGTATGTCGTTCTTACAGTCAAACTGAGATTTTTAACATTTTTCAATCGCATTTTGAACTGAATCGAGTGACACTTTTTTGCTAAAGGTTGATACATAGTCGAATCGGTGCTTGACTGTTAACAAAATTAACATAATTCTTTGAATGTTTTTATAAATAACAACGATTTACTGATCCTGTTTTATTTTCAACAGTTGACTGCATCATTATCCGGTTTTCTAAATGCCGAAAATTGTGATCTGGATGCCCGATGATGAGGACCAGCCTGGGCATGTAGCCATCGCTACCAACGCGTATTACGTTAGTTTTTGGCCGGCTCGTTGTTTAGAAAAGGGTAGAAAGGTAACCAGGACAATTTCAAATGCAGCCGTTTTCGCGTTAGATGTGCACAAGGGATGCCTCGTCTTCCATCAAGACCTTGACAAGGAAAACGAAGACTGTGACCCCAACTACGAATATGAAATCGACGCAGCCAAAGTCTCCAACGAGGACCTGAATGACGTGATTGAGGAATTCCTCCGTTACAACGAAATCAATCCAGAAGATGTGACACTGGCAAAAGGTGAGGAGAAGTATCGAGAATACAAGCAACTGGAGGCATCATTGACGGAAGATATAGCCGAACGAATAGAAGATTATTGGAAACCGGTCAAATCGCTTGCTGAAACTGAGTACTCGATCGTGACCGAATTAGTGAGCAGCAAAGATGACGATTCTGCGCCGTTTTACAAGAGTCAACAAAGTTGTGTGTCTTTGGTTTCAACCTCGTCCAAATGGCCTGGCTGAAACATCATCCCAATCCCATTCCAATCATCAATTACGAAGAAGCCAAAAATGCAAAAGAAATTTCCTTTCTCTTCTATTTAACTGCGATGAACTTTTTTTTCTTCGGTAAAAAACCAAAGGAATTAGAATTAACTTATACAGTGCCGTGGTTCGAAAAAGAAGTTGTGCGAAGGTATTTGATTACTAATGATGAGGTCCATAATCAGCCAATAATATCCGCTCAACGTTTAATAATTAACGAACTGCTTCGAGTGAAGTCCGCCTTTTTTTCAAATTTCGTCCTGTTACTGTTCGGGTACTTGATCCCAGAAACGCGTTACCCAAACCTGTTCATTTATTATAATTTTGTTGGTGAAATTGAAGTGATCGATGACCCATCGATTCTGCATTATTTCATTGTCCCTTTATTCATAATATTATTGGCCCATCACAATTGGTGTGGTGTTGTCCTTTCAGTTTCAATCTTTAATTTGGGTGAGATCTTATATGAGGCTATGAACGGGGGTGGTCAAATTCGTTTTTGGGTTGAATATCTATCTTTCGTAAGAAAAATTGTTGAAGAATTCGATGAGCACCTCAGAGTAGTTTTGGGGCGTGAACCCAAAAGTCTTGTTGAATTGTTCAGGCTATATATCGATTTTCTCAGAAGAGCTTATAGACCTTATTCCAATTTTAAGGTATGGGTCAAGCCGACACCCGAGCTGCGCGTTGCAGTGTGAAGGGGTGCCTTGAACAGAAGATTTTTATTTGGCTCGCCTCACAGTACAAGAAGGTAGGCTTTTCGGGTTAATCGTGCCCAAGGAAAGGAAAGGGAGAAAAGGTTGAATGTTCGTTTTACAAACGGGAATCAGTTGCCTATCGTTTTGTTTTTTTAACCTATGATAATCCCCAAAGATTTCAAGTCCTGACTTACTGCCAATCCTGCCACTGCAGGCGAAATCCTTTGATTATAATTCGCATCACAACTATTTCTTCTTTCATGAGCTCTTCTTGTTAACGTGAAATGAATTGTTTACGCACGAGAACTATACACGTGTTTAGCTCTCATTTATGTTCTACTGTCAAATTTGTCTTAATCATTTGCATTTTTAGTGTATTTCAAGGAAAGGGGCAGCAAAACCTCCACATTTATTTAATTTTTTAAAATGTGTTGACGAAAACCAACAGTCTTTCGATTCCAACTTTTGTGATGCATAATTTGTTTTTTTCTAATGAGAGAGGAAGGGTTAGATAAATCCATGATGGCCGCTTTCCCGCTCATTCTATTCCTTTCATCCTATTGGTGCTGGTGGCTATTCTCAGCAGGGGGCGTTGTAAAACCAACAGTCAATTTAGTCAGTTGGCCTTGCTACCTCTAAATGAAACGTTCCATGAAGGTGTCGAGTTTCACTGTGCAAGATTAGCTAGTTAGTGACCTTGGCAGAGATATAAGTTCTGAGGAGAATATTTGGTTTAAATTAGATTATTTGCGCTTGCTTTTCTTATCACTTTCAGGCTTCAGCTCTTTAGGAACTTTTTGACACTTACCCGACACCACACGGTCCGCTAGACGATGCCTCGTATAACATGATGGAGAGCCACGTTTTCTTGTTTAAGGTAGAACTTTTGTTAGTGTAATATTATCTTGTGTCGGGTTTTTACTTTGAATTTTACTTGTCGTGGTAGTTTAAAGATTGTGATAATGTCAAGGTCGAAATAATGAAGATTAAAACTAAACGAATCCAGCACGTTCGAATGTTTCTAAGTGTTATTGTGACGGCAACACATCTGTTTCCATTTACCACCCTTTATTCGCCTTGCTTCTCTTAGTCTACAAATGAACGCTATAACTATTTGATGTTAACATATGGGTCATTTAGGTTTCGAAATTCTACCCATTGATTCTCATGATTGCCAACTGCAGCAATTCAGATCTGATGTGTAACCGAGCCTCGTCCGGTGTGTTGCAATCGTTTCAATCAGTAAAGCAAATGTGTTATCTGCGATTGACATTAATACTCATAACGTGTTATTATGGCTAATATTTCCTATCTTTTTTTTTCCCCCAGCTCTACCAGCATCTGCTTCTTTATAGGATTGTAAATGGCCCTTACTCCTTCTGACGATATGCAGAAAGTTACTTGGCTAGTGAATGCCTTTGCAAGCCACTGGAAAGTTTCGACAGACTCAAACTAGTCTAGTAGACATTCTCGTGAAAATGGCAGACCAACTGGCTCATAATCCCCTCCATAATGTTTTGTCTCCCGTAAGTTGTTACTGAATGACCTTTTATAGATATGGTGACATTTAGAATTCCACTATCCAGATAATTTCTTTTACTTTTCTTGGTTGAATATTTCTAGCTATCTATTCAGCCATCTTCTTGGATTAAAAACGTCGAGAAGGACGTAATGAAGACCACCGACTGTTCCGCTTAACAGCAGTGGCATCTTGCTGCACTTATTATCGTCAAGGTATTGCCGATTCAACTTTTGTTAAATATTCCCGGATCATTTCTTGTGGGCAGCGTCTACAGTCTGTACTCCCCAGAAATGAAACGAATTCAGTTTTTCGCCTTTTGCTCAAACCAGTAAGACTAACACATTGTTTGAGTACATGCAAGCTATTTTTAAACTTAAACTTCTGATTTCCTGTTTATTTAGATTGTGACAATATCCGTGAAAGCGGTGTGCTGGATTTTCACGTTTACTGGAATGCCTCGGCGGATAGATCCTATCTCTTCAACAACTTCTCTTGGTCGATGAAATTCATGTGATGTAATGCTGGACTCAACACTGGGTAATTTAGTATCTTCTGGTAATCGATTGTCAATTAATAGCTCAGTGGTAGAGCATCCGACTGCAGATCGGATTGTCCCCGGTTCAAACCCGGATGCCCCCTCATCGTCACCAGTAGGAATGCACCACCGGAGATTGTCACGAGAGTGAGGCGGGGTCCATAAAAGGTCGTGAATATGGGATTGCTTCCAATCATCCATCGGATATTCTTCACCTGGTGAGTCTTACCAATTTTTTATTTGCATTAGGTGACCCAGCGGGAAAACGGGTGCGTATGAAATTGCCAAATTGGTGTCAGATTTGTCTTAGTCATTAACATCTAGAATTTTCGGGCAAGCAAGTAGATTGAAGCCATATAAAAAATTTGGCAGTTAATTGTCGTTCATTTTGCTAGATACCCAGAAAGAGCAAGGTAGAGATTTTTTAAATTTAATTCACCAACGATTGGGCCTCTTAATTACCACGACCTTTTGAAGTTGATAATATTTGACGGATGACCTTTGATAAGGCAAAGTAGAGCAAAAATTCAATGTGTTGTTGGCGGATCCCAAACACACGATTACCTTTTTCTATTTAACTGCGTTTTATTCTGCCCAAAATGTATATTTGCAGGTGTGTAACGTGGATGTAAAGTTTGAATTTTTGTATGAGATAAGACTTAATGATTGGAAGTTTTCAGCAACTCTCTGATAGAAGATGTACAGTGTATCATTATGTCAGAGCTAGTTGGCTGCACAGGTGACGACTGCGACAAGTGTTTCTCTCCATTTTTTCCGTTTCCTTCATTAGTGTTTATGGATGCTTTTAGTTTATGAAATTATCAATTCCCGTTTTCCTTCTAGCGCTGAACGAGGTATCGGCCCAAGGCGGTGGCAACAGCCACGACTCGACAGATCCGCTAATTGGAAAGAGCATCAGCTTCAACAGTGCCTGGCAGTTTCAACAAGATGAAATGTTGCAGAGATATCCATCATGCACACGACACCGGATGGTAACAGACTTAAGTTCATAAATGTTAATTTTCAGTCAATTAATATTTCGCATTTCTCCACTCAGTGAGAGTGAGTGACAACGGGACCACGTCATCTGAAGTATTCGCGGAGGCAGATGCATTCCCTTGGGTGTGATGTGATTCTACGTCCAGATCATCTTTTAATTAAAAAATGAACCCCCCGGAATTCCTCGTACTACAATTGTGGGAATACATACGACGTAGAACGACCAGAAAACGTTGGTGCCCATCGCCAAGTCGTTCCCCAACGAATGTAATGCCTTGCTCAGTCTCCATGTGGTGAACATCGTCAGCACATCGCAACTGTAAGGAATATTTAGGCGTATTCATTCCAGTAAGTCCTTGACGTCTTTGATAACTAATTTTTTTAAATTATTATTTAAGTGTTACTAACAAGGCAGCGAATATGATTTACTATTTTTATTTTTGTTCCCTATGAAATTCCACTCTGTATAATGTTTTCGATTTGATTTCCGTAAGGAATAAGCTAATTGGTTTTGCCTTTGTTTAATTTAAAAATGAACTTATTTATAGTCAGGTTAGCGCTTCTTTAATTCCTCTTCCGTTTAATGAATTTTTTAAAACTGTTAATTAAGGAGATAAATGTTAAGCTCTGGTTTAATTTGTATGTGCGGACGAAATTTGTAAGGCACATTTTATTTCATTTTTTCTATTCCATCCTTGACTTCCACTCAGTTGACATTATAAATCTCTCAGACGACGTTCTTAAATAGTTATCGATAATTGTTGTAACTCTAAATTTTGAATCAACAGGAATGGTAGACTGGATACCTGTCCTGTCGCAAGTCAAATCAGTGTTCCAACTGGCCTGTAAGGACCCCGTTGGAGCCGAAGAAACCCAGAAGAATTTTGTGACCGGTTTCGCTCACGTTGTGGGCAGCGTTGCCGTTGGCTTAGGTTCGGTTACAAAAGACGACAAGATGACTAATTTTGGCATGAAGGCCTTAAAGGGAGGGACGGAAACCGTCGGCGATTTAGTGGACTCTATCCCAGTCGTCGGGCACTTAAAGGGCGTCATCCACTTGGCAACCGGAGACGAGGAAGGTGGAACGAATGCTCTTAAGGCCGCCAACCGTATGTCCGTTGCCATGACCGGAACTGGCGTCCTTCTTGCTGCAGGGCCGTTTGCAGCGTTCATGGTAATTCCACTAGCCACATTTGTCTACGCCGGAGTGACTTCGCTTGTTGAAGGTGCACTACCTGGAAAACGTGGGGAAAAAAAGAAAATGGACCGTTGTTTTGTCTGCTTATCCAGAGATCACGAAATTTGTTATGTTGCTACAGATCACGTGGTAATTTGATCTTGTATTTCGTTTGTTCTCTTTTTGGCTTGTCTTTTCATTAATTCCGATGATTTTACAGACTTCTACAGTTGACATTTCGGAGGGTTCCTCCAACTCGCTGCTCCAGGACATGTACTGGATTGATTTGATTGACGAGGACATGGATTTGTAGAAGCCCCTACACTGCCGAAAATTTCTACACGAAAGAACACTTTGTATTGCGGGATGCAGAGAGTACAATCAGCGCATCATAACCAACTTTGGTTCATTGAGAATGTGCTCTAAAGAAACAAAATGCTAGATGGGACAAAATTGAATCAATAATACTAATCAAGAAAATGTTTTGAATATAATAAAGTTAGATGAAAGAAATATCGTTCCCTAAATTAAGAGATGAATAATGAAATTACACTCCCGTCTTAATGTTCCTCCCCTTTAATTGTTGCTCAAAAGAAAAAGAAGAATTAAATCGATTTCATGTTACTTTTAATTTTCTATGCTTTGTGACTACTGCAATATTGAATGGTTTCGAATTTTTCTTACAACTGGTTAACCTGTTTGTTAAACATGCTTAGCAAGACACAAGTCCATTGCCATCATTATGTGACTAGAGACTTCAATTTCGAGAAGAACTGGTCCGTGGAGTGGAATGAACTCGATCGTCAAGATGATTCTAAAAGCTTCTTCTCTTACAGGATTATTTGCTATTTTCTAATCGCCTTATCTTTCCCCTGTCACTTCCACCTGTCTACACGGTCCGTTAGACATGTCTCATCAGTTCCATAGCCCCATTCATGAAAGGTATTACGTTTCTTAGTGCAGAATAATCGATCGTCTTGTTATTACTTTGAATTTAATGTTTTGTTTTGACTTGACGCTCCTTAGGCTAAAGCTTGATGTAGTGAAGACTGAAGTATAATAACAGAAATTGACGCGGTAATTATTTAATGTAAACATTTGAAATTCTAAATTCTTAGGTGGGAGCTAATAAAGGATGTCCTTGATCTTCCAGCTTGACTTGGCTCGCTATAACGGAGACCGTAGGATTCTTGCGCCGTATACAGTGCACCCGGTGAGTCATAGTTATTCTCTACTTGGTTGTTTGGTCCAGCGAAAGGGTGTTTTCGAAGTAATATGTCTTGAATTTGTATATTTCTTAGAAAGTATACGTATTCTGTATCTTCCGAATATGCCGTGGGTCAATGTTGTTAATGAAATGTGACAACATACTCGATGAATCGATGACGAAATACAAAAGTATTCTCGTTTATCCGCATTTTTTAGTAGTAGCCTCAACTCTTAAAAACTTTTGATAAATTTAGCACAGATGCTTTTACCATTTTATTCCTTTGTGGGAAATATCATCCCTTCTTTTCAAATGAACGTGACGCAGTCGTTGTTCATTGAACAATCTCTTGTGTCTGCGTTGCACATCACTTAAAATTGTGTTATGCATACGGAAATTTTTAACGTTTTGATTCATGTTATTTCATTCAATTTTTCAAATGTTCTCTTATTTCTCATTTTCAGAGTTGCCAACAGTTCCTGTCGACTTTGTAGCTGTTCCATTATTTGATCCCCAGGCGACTCATTTAAATCAGTTCAAAGTTTCAATGCATTGTCGGCACTCACGTAAGATCAGTTGGCCATGCTAAGCTAAACATAAATCCTTTTCAAACTTTTAACTGATCCTTTGCAGATTACGCAGGAATTTTGCATGGTTTAACCGGTTGCGGATGCAGCAAACATGATGTTCGTTCGTTTCATCTTGTCGCCCACAGGTAACTTATTTATTCTGACAGTGATTTCACCCTTACATGACGCATTCATGACGCAATTTCAATAAGCGATATCATTAAAATTTAAAATGGTTAGCACGTACAAGCAGAAACGAGTGGAAGGAAATGAATTTTTAAATTCAATTAGCGTAAAAGGAAAGACATTCTTTTGAACTTCTCCCATTGATTTTGATTGTCTTATCGGTCAATTTGATTTTGAGTAATCACAGCAATTGGGTTCTGGGCTCTCAGTCAATCCGTGGGTTAGATGGGGATAAGCGGATAACTATAGCTCCTTCTTATTGGACGCTCTTTAACTTTGCCTAAGGTATTGGTGTAATCCTGCATTTAGCGTGTCTCCGTTATTTCTTGTGAGAAACGACTTCGGTTTGTGTAATTTTTCTGTGTACTACAGCGTCATAAATCAGCACTTACTTCCGCAGTCCTGGAAGAGATTTGCATTTGTTATTTAGTACCAGATTAGATTTTGACGCTACTAGTTCTTATAGTAATGGTGACTATGCACCAACGAGACGTCAAGTCATCCAATCCTTTTTTGCTATTACAGTTTGCTATCACTAATCGACGTGCTGTTTACTCACTGTCCAGTTGAGGTTAAGTCGCACCTTGACCTATCGTAAAAGCTTTAATGAAAACCTGCCTTAAATTCGATTCGAAATTAAACTACGTACCTAATTAAATGTACGATGTATACATATTATTTTCAGGTAACATTTAGTTTTCGAAATTCTTCTTTTACATGTTGTGCTTAATAAGTGGCCAGCCAACTGACTGACTATTCGATTGTTGCCTAATAGGGAGGCATAGCTCAGTGGTAGAGCATCCGACCGCAGATGGGATTGATCCCCTGTTCAAAACCGCCTATCAATCTGGATGCATCGCGACAGTGGAGCAGGTTCCTTTAATGTCGTGAATTTGGGATAGCTGCCACCTATCTGTCGCACTCTTCACCCGGTGAGTCTTGAATCAATTTCCTGTTTGCTTGTTTGGCACAGCGGAAAAACGGGCGGAATCGGCGTATTAAATTGATGTCAGATTTTGCCAAGTTGGTGATAGTCGGCGAATTCCAAACAGACTTTTACCTTTTTCTATTCTAACTTCGTCTTTTGCTGCAAAAATTGTGCCAGCCCCAAATACTTGCAGGTGCCGTGTCACGTGAATGTTTTAGGCGGGAAAGTTAGTATTTGTACATGTGATAAGACTTTATGATTGGAAGTTTTCGAAATACGTCCAGAACTTTATCTTAGCAAGTATAGTTCTTTATCTCAGGACAATGCTGCGGTATCTGTAGATTTACAGATATGGCTTTGTATTCGGAAAGGTGCGAGTGTTATAATCTTATTCGTGGCGCCATTTTGTCATTACTTTTGATTATTCTCTCGTTGAACGTCGACGCAAATCTTTGTAATCAACCGAATTTGACCAAACAATTGTTTCTTCTCCTGTACAGGTGAGTGAGATATTTAATTCTTAAATTAATGAAGATACCCCGTTCCCACAGACTGTAATTTTCATCTTTGTCTAAAGATTTCATAAAACTGCGATTAGGCTCCGTGCGAAGGTGATGGGATTGGGAGTTATCTTTTATTCTCAGGATTGGGCGTGGTTGAAACTGCAATCGTTTTTTTTATTTTTATTTTTATTTCAAGTCAAAATTGAACTGATTATAGTCGAGTTATAATATTTTCTGCAGTAATTAATTTGAGTTCGTGTTGTTCTTTTATATTCAAATCATTTATCAATTATTTATCAATTATTTCTCTAACAGAACAACTCATTTGGTTAACAATAAGAAATTTTGACTGTTTTTTTTTTATTACCAGCAAAATGCCGACTGTCTTGATTTGGCTCCCCGAAGGTGCCAACATTTATGGACATGCTGCCCTTCAAACGGATAAGTACCACATCAGTTTCTGGCCATTCAAAGGGAAACGCTTTCGATTCTCTGAGTCATCGATAACTGGCCGTCTCCATTTCCACGAGCAATTGGATTGCATCTCGGAAGGCAGTCCTGAAAAACCCAGAGGACCCACATCCCGGCACGAAATCGTCAACGTCACCAACGAGGTCATCAACCGCGAGTATGAAAAGTTCCTCCGCTACAACGAAATCAATCCGGAAGAGGTGACGCTGGAAGCAGCGAGTAGGAAATATTTCCAGCTGTGTCATAGACAACTTCCTCTGACTCGCTACTCTCTGATTGGTGACGTCATAGACGACAAGAGAATTAAGAAAGTCTATTCCGATCTATTCTTCTTCATCAAACGTTGCTTGACACCTGGTTGGGGTAACATTGATTTTTGTCGTGAGTGTATTAATAAGGTGACGACCAATCAATTGACCCGTGTTACCTGCCCATTCTACCACAAGGCTCAAAGTTGCGTTTCGATGTGTTTCAATCTCATCGAAATGGCCGATCGTCGTCGCCTTGTCTGTTTGGTGGAGGCTCGCAACAACACCAGACAGACTCTCTGGTCTAGATTTTGGCAAATAGTTTCTCTGGGTGGCGGTGGCATATGCCTTGAGATTACCGTACCGAATTTTGAGAAACATGTCGTCAAAAAATATTGGATAGAAGGTTCTGGCAAACGAGTTCATTACGATTCCAACGATTTCCAAAAGCGCTCCCGTTTCCTTATGATGTCGGAGAATTTTTTTAAGAAAGTTTTGATGGTGGGTCCAACTATCTTTTTCCTGGCGTGGCTTCACAATTGTTTCAATTATTCATTTCTTTATTTATTCGGGTTAACTTGGATTATTCACTTGATTTATTTCGTGTTGTTGTATCGGGGGATGAAAATGTTTCCTTCTCTGCGTTTACCGAAAGTAGTGGCGTTCATTGGCGGCCCTCTTATCTTTTTATTTTTGTTGCTTAATAACTTTTTGATTCACACGACGGCGTTAAATTTAGGAAAGAATGGCCTGATTTTCTTTTTCTTTGTGAAATTTTATGAGATAATTTTCTGTTTTCTCGTTGATTAGTGAGTTCAGTTTGTTATTTTCATAAAGGACGACTTTTTTATTGAAAAATCTTGTATTATTTACGTCATGTGAATCGATGACGCAATACAGTTTATGGGGTAGAAAAATTTGTTCAAATGATTCAGTTCTAACTTCAATGCAATTGACCAGACTGGGTTTCACTACAGGTCTGTCGTTGTTGGCACCGTATAAATGAATAATTGATCGTGTCAATATCTCTTTAAATAGCAGCCCTAACCTATATTTGCACACCTGTTGATTCACTTTATAATAATAATCGAGTGGGATTTGCAGGAGGTAAGTAAAAAGAACTATTTAGGGTAGGTATTTTTTCTGTTAATTGTTTACTAATCAGTTTGAACATGTTGGGACAGATGACTTTGGGTGGGTGGAACATGTTGATTCGACATTTTACTCCCACGTGCCCCTTCCTGTCGTTTGTGTATAGACGGGCAGCTGTGTACTTCATTAGAAAGAGAAGCAGCGATACAGATGACATCAAGTATGGCCGATAACCAAATCCCCATCAATCAGGTAATTTATTCTCGAACATCTCGTGTCTTTTGTTATAAAAAATCTAATCTGTTCGTTCTTGTGCGTTTGTACAGCTTGTTTGTTTGTCTATTGATTGATTTAGGCCTAGGCCCATTTCATCAATGCCAAGAGCATTGCCAAGAGCATCGACAGCTGAGAATCAACTTCTTTTCGACACGATCTTCCTGTTTCGCTTCAAAATCACAGTTTAAATTTGGCGGGGTAATTTTTGGAAAACTGGCAACATAGGCTGTTTACTTTTTATGTCGTCTGTCTGATTTCAAACTGCCTTCTGCCTTCAAAAGTTCAAAGGCTGTTGTTGCTGGTGTTATAACTTTTGTTAAATACAAAAAATGGCGAAAAAAACATTTCCTGACTTGAGAAATTAAAAATAAAACAATTCCAAAATGAACTAAGAGAAAAAATGATTAAAAAAAAGAAATTGTAAAGGGGATGCACATGGAGCTGGTCGTCCTTTCAACTCGTGTTGGTTTTATAGTTTTTATCAAAAAAAAAATTAGATTAGCAGATAAGTGGTTTTTTCCAGCAGGAGGAAATTGATTGTCTTTTTTCGTGTATCATTTATTATTTACCTTTTATTTTTTTCCTTCCCTCTATCATAGGCCTACATATACAAAATGTTGTGGTGCTCTCTTTGCACTCTTAATTCTGATGGGCTGATTGCTATGCGATGGAAGCTGACTGTGCATGTTTCTTCCACCCTTACTTTTGCTTACATCACACAATCCGCCGTTACAATAATTTTTCTTTTCCTTTTTTCTTACGTTTTGTATAAACATGAATTGATCCAATCACGTGCGGAAAGGGTTCAAGTTTAGTTCAAGTGTTGATTGCGCGGTCGCAAAATAGCTGCAAAGAAATGAGCCAATTGATGTCATTTATTCGCCGTTTTGTTCCAAACTCTCCAATAAGTTGATGTTCCCGCTGCTGCTCGTCTTATTTCAATGGTTGGCCCCTCCCAATTGTCTGCACTGCGATCCCACATGTCATCAATGGCGGAACGATCATCAGTGGCTGATTTCTGCCGACAACAACAACACAATTATTGAATATCTCTATTCATATTCCCTATTATACTTATCCCAATTTAATTGTTTCCAATTTATTCTGGCCCGTCTCGTATATGTATACATGTACGACGGGGAAAAAGAATTGAACTCGGTTTCGCTCAAATGGCACTAGATCTTATACTCCCGGAACTACCTTTATAATCCTATCGCATAACTGTATACACCGCCCGTCTCTCTGATCATTCGCCAATTCCTTTTTATTATTATTATTTTCCCAAACCCCACGACACACTATTCTACTCACTCACCCACCACCCCCCCATTAACTAACACACGTGTTATATGATGATAACTATACAGTACCTCGATCTGATCGGAAGGAAACGCAAAGAGGAATGTCATAAAAGCAAAATGGAAAAGAAAAATTAAAGACATACGAAAATTCTCGCGTGCATTCATTTGTTTGACTTGTTTTTTTATTTTTCGCTGTCAATTGTTTTTAGAATTTGATTGCACAATGAGGGTATAACTCGGCCCTTGTTGTATTTTCCACGGAATCAATCAAGGACGAATAACCCAGTTAGAAATCCGGTTTCTAGGTACACTTTGATCAGTATTAACTATTATTAGGGTTCGTTTGGGTCCAAATGATCGACGAGAAAGAAAAGAGCCAAAGGCAAAGATGTGGATCGATAAAAGGCTTTTATCGATGGCTTTTATTAAAAGCCAAAGAAAAATAGAAAATTTGTAAAGCCAACAAAATGGTTGCCGAAGGCGGTATGACATCACGCCATTGGGACTAGATTAGTGGTTATTTCGTTCGATCGCTTTTGTAAACGGCCAAACATAAATAAATAACGTCATCTATAACGAAAATGATAACCACATCAACCCCGGTACTACTTATGCTACGGCACGGGCTCGCACCGCACCAAACCGAATTTCGATTCATTCCGGCCGTGACAGAAAGGGAGAAACTGGGGTTGAAAAAACGTGTGTGACGTCATTTATGGACGGCCCTTTGGAAGGGGTAAGGTAGGGTAGTAATAACCTTGGATATCAAATGAAATGACATCTCCTTTAAACAAGACATCACGCTGAATTTATTTCCATTTTTTATCATGTCCCTTTCTGTCTGTTACCTCAGGGTAAGAATCCCAGACTTCCCACATCCCACCCCTTTGTGTGCGCCTGACAATTTTCAGTTCACACTTCACGTCAAGACTGAAAACGAAAGTGTCAGTGTGTGTTTGAATCGTTCTGCTGAAAGGTTCTGCTTATTAAACGGTAAGATTGACACAAGTTTTATTTTCATTACTTCATTTATTGTATCTTTTTTTTTCATTTTTATTCTTAAGAAAGATGGATAAAACTGATTCAGTATTCGAGTTCAATCAAAATGAACATGAACCGAGTGCCTCATCAGACGAAGGAAAAGCAAGGCGATGGGTCACCCTTCCAATGGAACCAGCAACACCAAAGTTTTTATTTTTTTTTTAATTTGTGATTTATAAATATTTATTTGTTTGTTTGTTTCTGTGTTGCAGGGAATGGGAATCCTGGCGGATGAAGAAGTCACTTGTTGAGAGTGAGATGCTACAAAAATTGGCTCAGCATCATGAAAAGTTCCATGACGAAATGAAAATGCAACTGATTTGCCTGCAGGAAAAGTGTCAGCAGTCTTTTCGGAATTTTCAACAGTCCGTGAATCAGAAAGTTTGTAAATCACGTACAAAAATTAACGCATTCATTTTTTTTTTGTATTGCAGAGAACTCGACGCGGCCTTCATCGGGGAGTTGTTGAAACTGCAAAACGAAAATGAGATGTTGAAAAAGGAACTTGAGAAGTAACAATTTTTTGCTCAAACTGCTTGAACTCAAACTTGAAATGGAATAAAAATGTTTTGCATTAATTTTTGTATTTTTTAATGCCAACGAAAGTTCAAATCTCAAGTCTTTTCTTCTTGTGCTTTTCTTGTTAGAAAAGGTTGATTCAAATACTGCAAAATTTCCCTCTTAGATCTGGATCAGGAAATGTGGAGACTATAGATGGCGTCGTTGGCTTGTCAACAGAGCAGACGATAATGTCAACTCACTTGTTGAGTCGTTGATCAGTTGGTTTGACAGTGTGTCCACTTTGTTAAGCCAAAGATAAATAATCAATAAATTATTAAAAGTGCATTGTAAATTGTTGCTTTCTACGTAAATAGTACAAAATGGGTCGTACCTGTGATATCATTGGATGCTCAAATTCAAATTACAAGACAGAAAAATTAAGCTATCACAGTTTGCCATCAAATGAACTTTTGAGAGGAAAATGGCTAGAGGCCATTAGTGCAAATGGAGTATTTCGGCAGTCTAAAACGAGAAAGAAAACGCACAATTGGGAGAACACATTTATTTGTGGGGAACATTTCCCAGAAGACTGAGCACTACATTTCGACATCAAAGCAGAAACATCTCAAACCTATCGCTGTCCCAACATTCCCTCCAACAAAGAAACAAAAGTGTATCGAAAACAACAGTTCAGGTTAGAATATTTTTTAAGGTTTTTGTAAACAACTAACTGACTTTTTAATTATAGATGATGCTCGGAAGGTTAATTAATCTTTGATCAACTCAGTAAACCGACTGATTGTTTCTTCTCGTTTACAGGTACTAACAACTTTCCCTCAGAACGTAACTTTCATCCAAGATTAAGGATTGACGACGTGTTGGGACAGATGACTTTGGTTGGGTGGAACATGCTGATTCGACATTTTACTCCCACGTTCCCCTTCCTGTCGTTTGTGTATAGACGGGCAGCTGTGTACTTCATTAGAAAGAGAAGAAGCACCACAGATTACATCAAGTATGGCCGATAACCAAATCCCCATCAATCAGGTAATTTATTCTCGAACATCTCGTGTCTTTTGTTATAAAAAATCTTATCTGTTCGTTCTTGTGTGTTTGTACAGCTTGTTAATCCTTTTTATTTATTTTTTAATTTGATAATTGACTTCCTGAAATTTTGATTTTTTCGTAGATTGCCACCAGTCTGCTGCCAAATGGCAATTTGCTCTCCTTGTTGGTAATTTTGGACCTGTCTTATGTGTCATCAAGATTGCAAACGATGTGTCATCATTGACTCCACATGGCACATCAGACGTGTAGTCGGGAAATCGCTACGAATACTTCTTTTTTCACGCAATTCTTCTTAAAATGTTGAGGTATTATAGGCTACAGCTATATATTTTTGAGTGTGCGTTTCTATGAATAACTGAATGCGTTGCATCCCTTTCGATTGATGCAGGATCAGCCAGATTTGTTCAACGGCATTTCTTTGTTGCCAACATCTTCAGCATTCTGGAAATTGCAGGCCCATTTCACGTTGCAGAACGATATTTCACTCCTTCGTCTGTTCCCCGGTTTTCGTACGACGGCCATGCTGCTCTCCCATCTGGATATAAGTAAATTGCCTTATTATTCTTTAATAACGTTCTTGTATTTGATATTGACTACTTATTTTCTAATGTAATGGAGGTCGTAATTCGATCGACCAGGGATCCATCCGCATGTAGCCCCTGAATACTTGGACACTTCCGCTTTGCATCCGGTGTTTCTTTTGTGATAGCAAAGATATTCTTGCTGGTCGTTATCAAAGTTGTGATGGCAGTGGGTGCAGTTTGGATTATCGACGCATCGTTTGGCGCGTTCCAAAGGATTTCACACAAAGTCACGAACGGAGAAAGGTCGTTGTCTTCACTGGGGAAGAAATCACAGCCGCTTTCCCAGGGGTATCCACTGTTGTAACCTCCAGATTTCCATTCCATGGCCGACGAAACAACAAAAACGGTCATTACCACACCAGTAAGGACTTCATTTCTAATTTTCTATCCATCCAATTTTTAAAATCAAGTAGAAACATGTCGCAGCTTTATTTAGTTTCACTTACCGGTTGGAAAGTTGGGCTGGCCAAATTACGACTGATGAATGCCAATGTGGTAGATTTCGAGTAGGTAACCGTCATAAAAATTCTGGTCATTATTGACATTTCCTTGGGAATTTTTTTACTTGGGCAGTGTGTACATGATGGGCGCAAATCATTGGGTTTCCAGCTACCCCCACACCATCGTTAATTTGCATAAAAGAATTCTTTGCCAAGTCGAATGGCCAGGTCAATCACGCTCTGTCACGCCAAAGTTATTCGTTCTATCCAACTGCGACAAGGTGTGGTTCATTGCGCTGTGACGGGATAGTTTATGATAATTCATTTAGAAGGGAGTTTTGTTTGTTTAGCTTTCATTGCCGTAAATGTTTATGTTTCGTTTATTTGTTTTTCCTGGTGGCATGCGAAATATTGGCCAGACCGCATGAATTTCACGCCGAATAAGCGTGAAAATCCCTTTCAAGAAACGTTATGTTGAAAACTTGTTTTCTAAACGTATACCTTGTTGATTCCTACGTACTTGATCGGTGACGTGTCTCAATTGCAAAGAGTTTCTCTTTAATACTTTGCCAATTGGAAATGCCGTTGCCTTTTTTGCGGGACTGAAAACCAGTTGAAGGCGTTGCCGCGTGAGTTGACGAATTGAATACGTCACCGTTATGTCCCTGAAATCTTTTATAAGAAAAAAGACTAATGTGTTTCAATATTTTATCTGATGAATTTTTGAAATGTGCCCTTGTATATTTGCAGATAGAAAAACAAAAAGGTTGGAGCCGACCGTCACCGATTTGGAATCGATCCCGTTGTGACATTTGATCCCACTCGAAGTTTTAAGAGTCGATATGAGTTCCCTTTCACAAACACAAGGGCGATATGGGTTGAGAACCTTGACAAGTAAATCTGAAAGTGCAATTGAACATCGTCGTCGTGGTATATAAAGAGCCAATTGAACGATCAATCAGCAACTCATTCTTCTCATTTACTTGGCTCCAGCAGCATCTCATTTGAACGGGAATTTTTATTCGTCAGATTTTGAATTCAATTACGTGAGTATAATCCATCCAATATTTTTTAAAATTAATTCACAGTCTAAAATTTATTAAATTATTATTTCATTTAGGAATAATTTGTTTAAATGTCGGTCGCCCAGTGCAACAAAATGTTTTTGATTTCCGCCGTTTTGGTGATGGTTGCGGTGATCCTGCCGGCCGAGGCGATCCGAACCTGGGACGATTGGCACAACGGCGACGACGGCATTAAATGGATGTACAACTGCGAGTTTCCAGGTGCTTGGACGCTGGAAGCCAAGGAATTCAACAGTGACTATTCGCCAATGGAAGAATCGCAGTGCGGCCGTGCCTGTATCGACCGCAGGGGATGCAATTCCTTCGTGTTCAGAGAAGGCACTTGCTTCCTGAAATCCTCTTCCATTCCTGGATCTTACAAACCTTATAGACTTTGCAACCAGTGCGACAGTTGCGGTTTTCTCCCCTGGAAATTCCACTAGAAATTGCAATTTAATTTATTCATCAAATTTATATTATTTATTTTGTCGGGTTACAAACGTCAGCTTGATTAATTCCACTTATATTTATGGGGTGGCGAAATATAATTGTCTCTAATTGATTCTTCGTTGTCGTCAAAACGAATTCCAGGACGATTTCAAATCAACTGCGCAGAATGCGTCATCGATAAAATGAATAAAGATTTGGTCATGCAAACTGACTTTTGTGGTCGCCACTTTCACATCCGGAAAAGTTAATAGAATAAAGAGAACGAAAAAACAGGATTAGTGCGAGTCTATCTTTGCGTTCGTGTCTGTCTGGCAGTCGTCCGCGGAGAAACTAGTTTTATTTTGGTGGGAAATATTTGGATTGATCCCAGATATAATGATACCGTAATTGACTCGTTTCTGTTTTTAAATGGCAAGTCGTCCTATATTATCTGCGTGTGATTTGCATATGAAATACGAAAATGGATTGGCATTCCAGTGGGTGACAGAATTCTGGTAAGGTGCTACTAGATGGACAACGGTCTCGACGACTTTTGCGAATTTGACCTTGTCAGACTTTGTACGGCCGATTCGTGAGAGGAGCATTTTAAAAAATTATTCACCTTTTTGTGTTTGGTTTGAAACCGATTTCTATCGAATACAAAATAGTCTCGATTCCTTTTTTCCGATTTTCCAGTTTAGAATTTTAGATTTCGTTTTACCTTGACGTGGTGAAAATAGCTGAGGAATTTTTCCACGTTTGGTAATCATTTGGGCGTAAACTTTTTAGCTCATTATTGAGGACTGAGATTGTAATTGTAATTTTTTACATTTTGCAAATAATTGAATGCAGGTTTCAATGTTTTAATCAATCAGGCAACGATGTTTGTTTTGTTTTTATTTTATTTTCGTCTGTAGCAATTTCAAATGTCAAAAAAATGGCAGAGAGTTTCATACGTGATGTTAATCTCATCACTTTCAGATTTCTTTTCGGTGAATTAAAAGAATTAAAGAACTCGTCAGTTGTATAAATTATTCTATTTTAATTAGTATGCACCTGCAATCCTTTTAATGCTTTTAAAAGTGTTGTAAGTCAGAAGCAATGGTGTAACTACACTCGACTGGTAATCTGAAGGGGAAAAGGTCTAAAAACGGATCCATACTGTATCGTCAACTGCCTCGACGATCCCAGTTAGTCAGTCCAGGTAAAAAGAAAAAAGAGTTCTTGTCTATAACAACATGTCCATTAATTCGATATTTTGATAGAGTGAAGCAAACATTTTATTACATGATGTACTCCAACATATGTATGCAACAGTTCATCTGAACCCAATGATCTTTCATTCCGTTTACATCTCAATTAGTTTTACCCAATTGTTCACATGTGAGATGTCTTACCGAGCAGAGATCCCAAATTCTGGGCATCTGGGATTGTGTAATGAGGTAAGAGCTTTTTGGAAACACTACCTTGATTTGTCAACAATATTCTGCCAATGTTTCTATTTTCCCTTGAATCGCTTTTCTCATCTTGTGTAAGAGGAGGTAGGATTAATTATGCTAGTGAGTGGAATAGGTACACCTATTCTCGACAGTATATATACTGGCAATACACGGGGGACGTGGACAAACCATTCTTCAGCTGCACAGCAAGTATTCTACTATCAAGTATCCATCTAAAAAAATTCGTAAGTACACTTAATATTGAATCTTTTTTAAAATCCTATAATGTTTAGACTTGATTCCTATAACCTAACCAAATCTTATTCTGTCTCGATTATTACAATTAAGTCTGCAAGATGAATTTGATTTCGATCGCTTCCCTGTTGGTTGTTGCTGCGTTGATGATTTCGGTCGATGCCCAGTGGAACACCGGCGACGGTGGCGTCAGATGGAGGCCCAACTGCGACTTCACCGGCGGAGACATTGGCAACGTGCGAGTGCCCGGACCGCAGTGCGGAAGGGCTTGCATCAATCGACCTAGATGCAATCATTTTACTTATAGAGACGGAGTGTGTTACCTGAAAAGCCATCCATTATCCAAACCACGATCCGGATGTGGCGCATGCGCTGTTTGCGGATACCTTCCATTCCGAACCATCGGATAAAGTTTTCTCGTTTCAGATTTTGCAGTTTTCCAGATTTTGCAGTTTTCCAGATTTCTATCTATCGTTTCGTATTTAGTTTATATACCTTTATAAGTAGCATTATTATGTAGATGTAGACGAAATAATTTATCAAATACAACTTATTATTACACGCGCTATTCGATTTCTCGATTAGATTGGCTGATGCAGGTTTAATGTTTTAATCAATCAGGCAATGATGTATTTAACGCAAAATTCGAATGACTTTAAACAATTAAAAGTAAAAACATCTTAGCAATAGACTTAATCATGTGAAATTGAATTTTACCTTGAGCTGAATTTCAAATGTCATCATTCAATTCCGTTTTGCTTAAAAACTTAATCTCGTTTTTAGACGACACTTTTCTTCTACTGGTTGCTGATTAGCAGTTAATGAAAATAATTTCATATTTGAGAATTATCAGTTCATATACTGTTAATTAGAGGAACTTGCCTGTCAATTTGTTTACCTAGTGTGATATGACATCTATTAGAATTAATTATGCTGCTTGTCATTTCTAAGGGTCACCATTGACCTACGATCACGCTTAACTTCGATACAACTTGACTATGCTTCTACATGTTCACGATTGTTTATCAACGGCAGGATAGGCAAAATGCCAAAAGAATTTTATTAATATTTTTTATTGAATGCAAAATAATTTCAAAAAGATTAACTGATATAACAAAACAATATCAAAAAGTTACATTAACTGAGACAGATCAAATATTTTAAACCACAGCAGAAGGAGCAGCGGTTGCAGGGGTAGCAGCGGTGGCAGCAGTTGCTGGGGTAGCAGCGGTAGCAGCAGTTGCTGGGGTAGCAGCGGTAGCAGCAGTGGCAGGGGTAGCAGCGGTGGCAGCAGTAGCAGGGGTAGCAGGGGTAGCAGCGGTTGCAGCAGTGGAAGCGGTTGCAGCGGTTGCAGCGGTTGCAGCGGTAGCAGCGGTGGCAGCAGTAGCAGCGGTGGCAGGGGTAGCAGCGGTTGCAGCAGTGGCAGCGGTTGCAGCGGTTGCAGCGGTGGCAGCAGTAGCAGCGGTAGCAGCGGTGGCCGGGGTAGCAGCGGTAGCAGCGGTGGCAGCAGTAGCAGCGGTAGCAGCGGTGGCAGCGGTAGCAGCGGTAGCAGCGGTGGCAGCGGTGGCAGCAGTAGCAGCGGTGGCAGCAGTAGCAGCGGTGGCAGCGGTGGCAGGGGTAGCAGGGGTGGCAGGGGTAGCAGGGGTGGCAGTGGTAGCAGCAGTGGCAGCGGTAGCAGGGGTAGCAGCGATATTAGCCTGGACATTGGGATTGTATGTGGACCATTGGCTGTAATGTGGGGCGACCCATTTGGCGGAGGCGCAAGCCAAGAAGAAGATGATGATCTGTTGATTACATTGAATTGATTTTTAAGTTAATGGTAGAGAATGGAAATGTATTGATAAGATTTTAGATAATAGAAACCAATTTTCTTACCAAGAATTTCATGTTGGAATGATGCTTGTAGTGAACGTAATGGACAGACGTTTCAGTGAACAAGTGAAGAGTTTGGAATATCGATCGTTTGTTTTATACCGTTCAAAATGAGCCAGTGAGCAAATGGACAACTCCCTTTTTTTCCCGATGCTGTGGAAAACCGAAAACTTCCGTGTGTTCGTATTTGCAATAAATATTTCACGGCCAATTCTTCTGCGAGAAGATTGTGATAGAAGCCTTGAAATTCTGTAGCCTATGACTTGGATGTTCATCACACTGGTCAGCAAATGAAAACAATATGTGTTATTCACAGGTTATTCAAATGATTTCAATTAATTTCTTTTTATAAGTTTAGAATTAATGTGGTGAAACACAATAGCAGATGACCTCCCGTTGTTAAAACATCTTTTGGATGGAATTGCTGGATGAACGCTAATTTGTTATCCTAGCAACGAATGTTAATGTTATCTCAATACTTACATATTACTTCTTTTGAGGGAATTTAAAGAACTCGTCTGTTGTATATAAATCATTCCATTCCAATAAGTATGCACCAGCAATCCTTTTGATGCTGAATACAAGCAAGTGTTGTAATAAGTTGAAGAAATGGCGTAAGAACACTCGGTCAGGAATCCCAAATTCTTATCAACTCTGGGCATCTGACGTGGGATTGTGTAATGAGGTAAGAGCTTTTAGGAAACACTACCTTGATTTGTCAACAATATTCTGCCAATGTTTCTATTTTCCCTTGAATCTTTTCTCATCTTGTGGAATAGGAGGTAGGATTCTGTTAGTGAACTTGGAATATAGGTACACCTTCATCTCGACAGTAGGTATAGTGGCTATACACGGAGGACGTAGACAAACCATTCTTCAGCTGCCCAGCAAGTATTCTAGTGTATAGTATCTATCTACAAATATTAAGACTTATTTGTTGGCTGGCAACTGGCAAACCAGTAAACTTATTGTGGTTTGCCAGTTGCAGTTTTTGATATTCTATCGTTTCGTAGGCCTATTTAGTTTATATACCTTTATTATGTAGATGTAGACGAAATGATTTATCAAATATACAAGATATTATTACACGCGCTATTCGATTTCCTATTCGCGCTCCATTTTCAGTGAGCTACTTTCAACTCTGCGCCACTTTATAACATCCGGAAAAGCAAACAGAATAAAGAGAACGAAAATACAGGATTGGTGCGAGTCTATCTTTGCGTTCCTATCTACTTGGCAATCGTCCGCGCGGAGAAACTAGTTTTTTGGGGGAAAATAGTTTCGATTGACGTTGACCAGATATTGATACCGTATTTGACTCGTCTATGTTATGGCAAGTCCGATGTCTGCGTGCCATTTCTTGTGGAATAGGAGGGAGGATTAATTCTGTTGGTGAGTGGAACAGGTACACCTTCATCTCGACAGTAAGTATATAGTGGCTATACACGGAGGACGTGGACAAACCATTCTTCAGCTGCACAGCAAGTATTCTACTGTCAAGTATCCATCTAAAAAATTCGTAAGTACACTTAATATTGAGTCTTTGTTTTAATCCTAAAATGTTTAGACTTGATTCCTATAAAACCTAACACCTAATCTTTCTGTCTTTGCTTATTACAATTCAGCCTGCAAGATGAATTTGATTTCGATCGTTTCCCTGATGGTTGTTGCTGCGTTGATGAATTCTGTCGATGCCCAGTGGAACGACGGCGCCGGTGGCGTCAAATGGCAGAAAAACTGCGACTACGTCGGCGGAGACATTGGCAACGTGCGAGTGGACGGACCGCACTGCGGAATGACTTGCTTGAATCGCTACGGATGCAATCATTTCACTTACAAAGACGGGGTGTGTTACCTGAAAACCCTCAAACTACCCTCTCGTCAAATCGAGTGTAGCGCATGCGATGTCTGCGGATTCCATCCAGACAGAAACTATTTGGCTGGCTGGCAATAACTGTCAAACCAGTAAACCTATTGTGGTTTGCCAGTTACAGTTTTTCATATCATCATGCTGATGTATAGACGAAATGATTTATCAAATACAACATATTATTACACGCGCTATTTCAGTTTCCCGCGATTAGATTGGCATTGGTGTACTTGACGCCCCCTATTGTTTCTGTCGTCACTCTGCCTCCGTGCATGGCATACTGTGCAAAGTTTCGACCGGGATTTCCCCATTCCATTTACATGTATCCTTGTCTGTAATAACACAGACGCGTGGGAGTTTCAGGTTAACGTCCCACGAACGCGGGAATGTTGACTCTCCAATGCAGTTATTTTCTACTTTCTATTTGGATTTCTTTTTAAAGTTGGCGATGATATGGGTAGAGTAATAGAATAATTATTCTACAACTAAAACATTTCAACGTTAATTATTTTTGTTTTTGTAAAATATTTTTAAAAAGTCAATTGGTATTCGTAATGTTTCAATCAATCAGGCAATGATGTTTACTGTGTTTTGTTCAATTTCATTTTCGTCTGCTTATTTTCATTTCAAATTTAATTTATCAAGAGCTTCACGAGGTGTAGTCGTTCTAAGGTCACTCTCTCATATTCGTTTAGAGAATTAAAATATGCTGAGTCAATTTAAAGAACTTGTTAGAGTTGTTTGATTGTCTTATTCCAAATCCAATGGTATGGTGTAAGCACATGTTTGTATCTTTCTCTGCAGCATGGTTCAACATCTGCTGGTGCTTTGTCTTTCACATAGTCACCCATTGGCACCTAGTCATCAAAGGCATTTTGAATTACCGTCATCTCTTTCCAGTCTGCCCCTCTCAACTCTCAATCTGCTTAATTCTTTGATATTTCAGCAAAGTAGTGCCAGCCCAGAAAGCCCTGGATAAAGATGAGTGAATATCAGACTATAGGTGAGATGTTGTCGATTAGTTTTCATCTTGTTGTTGTATCAGCAGATTATAAAATTGTATTTGGTCTCTGGGTATAGTGGGTGGCAATAATCTTGCTGTTTGGCTGTTTCATCAACTATACTTTATTTTTACATCCTATTTCCAGTGAATAGAAATTGCATTTGTTACAGCTGTGAATCTTATTGGATCTACAGCAAACAGATACATTTTTCGATCGATTTTTATTTTTCAGGGAATTGCTGTCGGTGATAGACATCGAACGACTGTGCGCAGTGCCAAAACATCCGGTTCCGCAATCATCACAGACGGTGTGCACAAGAATTTCCCATGCGGTCACTTTATTGCATCTTGATTCAAGAATCGACTCGTATCATCGTTGACCTCCAACACATGAACAGTATGCCGCTAATCTTAATAATTCGTTTTGTTTCGTATTATCGACGTATTTCCCTAGGTACAGTACACTTGTAATCCTATTGGTGCTAATATTTAGGCTTACAGGCAGTCTCTGTGGATTGGAGAAATGGCGGTAGAATAATCGGCTGGTGCTGATGTTGATATGCTTTACATAATCACTCGTCTAACTGGGGAAAATTTTAAAGACAGAATAAATTATCCTGATTGAGGGGTCCACCACTGCTCATACTCATCAAACTCAGCCAATCAACGACCACCAGAGATCAGTCTCTGGTCTGTCCAACATGTTTGTTTATTGGTGATAGAGTAATGCGAAGTTTCACCTGAACCCAATTATCTCTTATTTTTATTTTACGTCTTAATTAATGACCCAGGTTTCAAAACTGAGATGTCGTCGATCAGCCAGCTCTTATTGGTTTTGGCCTTTGGGCATCCAACCATCCAACATGTTCCCGGGATCGTGTAATTAGGTAAGAGCTTTGTTTTAAAGCATTTCCTATAGATTGTTGGTCAACAGTAGGCGACACAGTAGCCAAGTTTCTCTGTATCAATGCACCTGTTTTTCCTTGAACCTTTTCTCACCGTGTTTCAACACTGGTCTCGACCTTGCTGTCACTATTTAAAGGGACTAAACAAGA
The DNA here is from genome assembly GCF_021234035.1 of Daphnia pulicaria. Classification (NCBI taxonomy): domain Eukaryota; kingdom Metazoa; phylum Arthropoda; class Branchiopoda; order Diplostraca; family Daphniidae; genus Daphnia; species Daphnia pulicaria. The sequence continues at coordinate 1,860,537 of NC_060919.1, read as the reverse complement.
GTAATCACCATCCCATTCTTCCTCTGTCTGTGGCGGCTGCAACAGTTGAACTAGAAACTTGGAAAAATACTAGAAACAACCCAATTAGATAATACCACACTCGCCCACACTCCATGTGAGTATGCAACTGCAGTTGACTCCAACTGAAATTTAATTACTATTCACTTATTGGTTTAAATAATCACGAAAATGTATTTTGAAATCGCCAGCAATGTGAATTCAATTTCTGTTGCATTGACGGTTGCTGCGTTGCTGTTTGTCACGACCGATTGTGCCCGGAAGGATTGGAATACTGGCGACGGAGGTGTCAAATAGTTGCTCAACTGCGACTTTCCTAGCTCGGGACATAATCCAAGAAAGGACAACCGGTAATCAGTTTGGTTTTAGCACGTATTAGTTTATTAACTCACTTCTTCTTGTTGATTTCTTTACATCTAATGGTGGTGCAATTAAACCATTTTTAAGAACAGTTCCTGTCTCTTCCGAGGACATATTATTCTGTTTAGTTTTCTGTCGACATGTGATCATTAACTAAACCCGGTTAATGGCGAGGTCATGGAGCGAGCCACAGCTTGCGACATGGTATGTGCAACGCCAGTAGATTGTTATAATTCAACTGCGAAAATGTACTAATTTTATTTTTGTATTTTACAGCGCATAGTGTGGACTATAAATACTGCATTTCCATGTTTCTGGAATCGAAGGTAAATAATTTCCCGTTTTTGTGTTTCTTGTTGTCATCTCAGCACAATTAAATCACCACACAACCTGTCTACTATCGCTCTGGAAAGGGATAATAATTATTGATAAGTGTATAATTCCTTCCTTGGAAATTTACCTGAACTCATTTGATTTCCATAGTGATATAGGGTAGTCTATGTTATACTAATATAGCCTTTCGTATATTTAGATGCAGATGCATATTAGTAGAGTTTCATTCTATAGTGAAAGAGTCTTGGTGAACTTTCGTAAACTCTTCCATCAATTTATTAGTACTCGTCTCATCCATTCAACTCAGTCCCATTCACCCCGGTTGATTGATGTTTTTTAAACTGATAGACGCCTGCGTCATTGCACATTTTTCAAGTTTAAACAAAAAAATAGATTTCGTTTCATCAATTGATTTGGACTCGGATGCAACTGCGCGTCGATGCAATTAGACATATCGCGACGGTGGTGACATTTGTTTCACACTTTACCTCGTTTTCTCCCGTTTTTGGTGTTATCACCTCAATGTTGTTTCCGGTAATGTAGCACAGGTTGGTCGCCGCCGGCAGCAGTTGAATCCCATCCGCCCACTCGCCTATATCCGCACAGAGAGCCGTTTTAATATTAAATTTTTGCGTAGGCCATGTAGTTTGGTAGTGTCTTTGGTTGTGTGCATCGTTTAGAGTTTCAAGCTGGCACATCACGAAATGAAATTGCTTTATTCATCTATCGCCTATGAGAGACTACGCCCCATTGTTTCTTCCCTGTGTGGTGCTACACACACATCAGATTGTTTGATATCTCCGGCGTAGATGTGATAGAATTCTGGGCTTTTTATTTTTTCTGGTATGGATGCGTGGCAAGTCGACGCATATGCATAGTGTCACAATGATATATCTTACCTTTCTTTTTCTCTTCCAGATGGATGTGGTGGAATACGTACTTATATAAATTCCGAGACAACACTAGCGAAGCAGACAGTACTGACACTCTCATTGTTCCGGTTCAAACTCTCAGAGAAACAAGTCTTCTTTTTGTTACACGTAAAAGGAGCTGCTGATCTCAATCAGCTTTTGACTTGGAAAATCAACTGTGTTTCATCAACATGGGAATTTCAAATTTCCCGCCTCATCTGATTTTACTCGTTTTCCCGCTGATTTTAATCATCGACACGACGAAAGCCGTGGCCATCCACCACGAAAGGACATTGGGTAATTTCTCGTAATTTTATTGGATTGAATTTCGTTTGGAATGATTTGATTCGCTTACCAGTGGAAGAAAGACGTCGCCCGGATGAGACGGCCTCGATCAATTGGACGGAATTGATGGCCAATGGCGAGCTGGACCAACGGGCGAAACGGGCCCTGTTTCTCAACTTGGTCAATGCGCAGCAAGCCAAAGCCGAAGAAAACATACGTAGTAGCATTCATTCATCATTTATTGCTGCGGCATTTAATTACGATTATTGGATTGATTTTGGCATCGATCAAACAGGGAGGAGGAAGGATTTTTTCAAAGTCCTTGTCGCCGCTACATCAGCCGCCTCGATCAATGAACGCACCGATATTACGAATCATTCGGCCCAGAACGATGTTGAATAGTCGACGACCACCAGTTTCATGACTGCCAATCAAACGGCACGGACTTTGTCTTTTCCTGACGCGTGTGTACCAAGTACAGAGAACTTGTCATCTCTAGTCTGCATCAACAAAACAATACAGACGAATAAACGTTTCATCGTTTACTGTAGTCACTTATTAGACGTTGCTTAATTATTATTATCATTAGGCTGACACGATTTATACACTAACTTAGTTGGAAAAATATACTAGCATTTATTACTCTGCATCAAAAAAAGGATGCGCGTTTGTTTGATACATTTTTCAGATCCTTCGCTGATTTGAAATTGGAACGATTTTCCTTGGTTGTTTTAATTTTTGTTAATAGATGGCGTCGATCGGCTACTCATTTCAAAATCAAAACAAACCTTACGTCATGTTGGCTGTCGTGATTCTGGTTAATTTCTTCGCAAAATGGTAATATTTTTCATCCTTCCAAGTAAAATATTGTTAGTGTCTTACAGTCTATCAAGTGTTGTTGACTCAGTGAACAATCAAAATAGAGCTGAGTTTGTTGCTTTGTCATTATGCAAAGATTCTTATTTGGTTAGGGGAAAAGATTCTACAATCGATGCATAATTTGCGTATGGTGCTCAGTAAACATAGTATTTCTTTTCAATTATTTCTTAAGCAAAATTAAGGTCACCCCTGTCTACCCTACAGGTTACTCAGGAATACAATTTGTGTTTACAAAACGTTCAGCTAGCTAACTTACATCGTGGTTTACTAATGAGAAACCTGCAATTTTTCAGAATGGTCTGTTTAGAAAATTTGTTTCTGGCAATTTTCAAGCTACTTAATATTTATCTTTTTCATCAAATTGGAAACCCCACTAGAAATGAAAACCACATTTTCTTTTGACATCTGATTAACCGGCCAAATGGAGGCCATTGTCAGCAGTTTTAATTTAGGTAAAACAAAGTATTAATTTATCTTGGGTCCTATACCTTGCAAAACTTTTGATACCATTTTATTAGGTTGTTTTTATCGAGCGTCAGTCCTCAGCCAAATATTAATATACCGTCTCATCGACATTGACGCCCATTTCTGGAAACAAAGGCTGATAAGCAAAGTTGGAATCAACAGTTGGAACAGAAATGGCGCAATAAAACCCGACGTAAGTACGCAGATGTGAATTATTGATTCAACTGTCGTGAATACAGCTGCAGAAACGTTACCTAATTTTGCCATTTTTAATAGATGATACGTTTAGTACGCCTTGGAAGTTGTTGCACTGATTTTAGTCAACATTGATGATGTATTGTGCCGGGGTGTGTTACCTGAAAAATCACAAACTATCCACTCGTCGATCCGAGTGTAGCGCATGCGATGTCTGCGGTTTCCTTCCATTCCGATTCAACAAATAAGTTTCCTGGTTTGCCATTTTGTTGTTTCTCATCTTTCGTTTCGTACAAGTTGTATTCTTTTGCGCTTTTGCGCGTACAGATGTAGACGAAAGGATTTGGCGAATATAAGAAATGATGACAAACCGCGCTATTCAATTTCTTGATTGGATTTCCTAAAAAGTGGTTACATAACCTCATTTTCGAACGTGTCATGTGCCTCCTATAGATCCTAGTCGCAATTCTTGTTTCCTTGACGCCTCCTTTTGTTCCTGGCCGTCACGTGCATTACATGTGCAGCTTCAACGGGGATTTCCCCTCTGCGTTTGGTCCTTGTCTGTAACGCAGACGTGTGGGAGGTTCACGCCCTATTATTAGACCCGATAATATTGACTCCCATATGCATTTTTTTTTGGTACCTCCTGTTAGTTTTATTTTGGGTTTTACAAACTAATTTAGACGCAACTGTTGGACATCCCGTCGTAGTCAATATCACAAAGATGTTTTAATTATTCCAATTTTTTAAAACTGAAACGCTGGCCGTGTTTCTTATCCTGTTCAATGGGCTAAAACAACATCGTCATTCGTTAGTCATTCGTAGTAATTCAATCATTATTCTGTTAGGTGTAATCATTTTTAGGGTGACTCTTTTAGCGAAAAGAAACTTTTCAGGTTGCTTTTCAGACCAGTTGCTGAGACGATTACTTGGAAAGATGTAGCAGTTAATATTAATATTAATATGTAGCAGTATTAATATCTGCCCTTGGATGAAATGTTTTCAAATAACGCAAAAAAAATCAAGTTTCAAATTATTCCAAAGTTCTTTAGGCGAGATCTGAGTAGGAGTGTGTTGTTTGACCGCCAGATGACCGTCGTATCTGTCTTGCCAAAATCTTTTATTGGCCAAATTTGTCGACTTCGATTCTTATTATTAACTGAAAGTTTTGATTTCTTCTTGCTTTTTATGTTGTACTCATCGACGTGTTCATTGTGTTTAGATCAATTCATGGTATGGCAAGACTTTGATCTTGATTTCACATTTTTTCCTCTTCACCAGAGGCTAAGGATTAGAAGTTTAGAACCCCATTGTTTCCCTTAAGAATTTTGGTTCCAACTATTTTTGACTTCCTGCATTGGTTACCAAGGGCACAATACTTCAGTCAAAGTTAAACTGATGAGAATATTTCTGAATTGATTTTTGCAGGGTTAAAGGACTTGGTTTTCCTTTCTGTGCAAATGGACAGTTTCCCTTTGCCTGTCTTCAACATCGAGTCAGAAGATGAAGAAGATCATGAAGTTATTGAAGTTCAGCAAGATGTCAAAAACCCCAGGCGTGAACACTTGCACAAATTGTTGAATGACAGGAGCCTTTCGCTACCAACTCACAACCAAAATACCATTCTCAAGAAGCTTGAAGCCATTGCTGAAGAAAATCTTTTGAAAAAGGATCTGAGAGAAACAGTAATTGTTTACTTAATGTTATTCTAAATGTTGCCTTTAAACTAAAATGACTTTTCCCTTTTATACAGTGTTGTACTTTGCCAGGGAATCCAAGATCTACATTTCTTATGGTCTTCAGTCCAGATGGGTAAGTAAATTGACAAATGGGCAAACCTCAAGAGAGAGACTAATATCATCATTCTGTCACCCTTTTCTCAGTTCCAAGGTTGCTTCATCACATGGTGATCACAACATCAATGTGACTGACCTAAGGACTAATAAATGCATCTCCACTTTGACTGGACATCCCCGTACCCCTTGGTGCATTGCTTTCCATCCTCATCGCAATGACATTCTGGCATCAGGATGCCTTGGAGGGCAAGTTCGTGTTTGGGATTTGTCTGTAAGGTCTTTTTATTCTTTAAAATGAAGCCACTTTTCCTTTGTTCATGAGAACTGTTCTTTACCATCCACCTAGGGTGGGAGTGAAATGTGGTCAGTGACAGCCACAGAAGTGACCACAGTGATTGCTTCGCTTTGCTTTCACCCAAGTGAGAGGCTTCTTGTCATAGCCACCAACAGCACCTTGTATTTCTGGGATTGGAATATTCCCCAACCCTTTGCCAAATGTAGTACAGCCAATGAGAAGCAGAAACTCAGGTATTTTCTTCACAAGTCTCATTATTCATCGCCAATTCAATGAATAACCTCCCCTTTGTTTGTTTAGATATGTCAGTTTTGACCCTTTGGGTAACTTGTTACTCACTGGAATATCCAACACTTTTGGCACATCTGCCTTTGTGTCCGGTGCAAGTTCGTCTCTCTCAAGTGGTCCTTCGACATTAGGAGGTCCTGCTCAAGTCCCGAATCCTATACCTTACCGACTTGAACGCAATGAACAAGAACGGGAACGCAACCTTCAAAGTCGTTATCAGGTGAGTGTCATTGGTTTCTTTACAGCTGATTCATCACTTGACATTTCAATCATTTTTTCGCTTAGACATTACTCGACCAGTACGAAAGACTACGAGTTCGTTATCAGGAACTTCGCCATCGCGCTGCAGAACTGGAACTTAACGCCTCCGGTTCTAGTCAGAGTACTGGACCTTCAGCAGCAACAACTTCCGTTCATATCAATAGCGAGGTCCCTCTTCCTCCACCATCTGCTACTGTCGCTCCAACTCCTTCTACCGTTTCTTTTGCTCCCCTTGTTGAACCGTCCACTAGCAACAGCAGCCGGACGAGTCCTCCTCCCCCTCCGCCTGCTCCCACCCCTTCCGTTGAAGCGTCTCTATTGAGCGCCTCTTCGTCCAGCGACAGGTTCTGGCGCACGCTCATGAACGCGGCCGAGAACCTGCGAGCCCTCAGCAATATCGGTCGCACTCTGAACACCAATCAATCGCAGTCGTCTGGAACGGGAGATCAAGGCTCGTCCAGGCCGAGTGGAGCTTCGCTGGATCAAGATGCCCGGATGAGGATTCAGCTCCTCAGTCGACACATTGAGAATATGCAGCGCATTTGCCGTTCTCACCTGGAAATGACTCGGCACCGGCGTCAAGTCTATCGACTCCAGCAAATCCGGCGCATCCTGGAGGATCTTAGGGAACAAATTCGTTACCTTCAAGTTTGCGTCAGAGACAGTATTGACCTTGTCTCTCGACTGCGGACGAATCCCGTCACTCCAACTGGAACGAGCGGCCCGTCCTCGTTGGTTGACCGCCCACACTCTAGTCAACGTCAATCTACTGATGCCCTTGCTGCTAATCGTGAAGCAGGAGGGACAGCCGGGAGCAGCAACAGCGGCCCGATCCTTGAAAGTGATCTCCAGTTCAACAGTAGCGGACGAATGGTCCTGGGATCACGAGCTTATTCGCCCGTTCAGTGCCGCCGATTCGCCAATTATTTGTTTGGCCGTTTGCGTCGAATTGGACTCCAACATCACCGCGATGAACCGAGACTCAGACGCAATTTTGTTGCCGGAAGAGACACCAGATATCCCATCCGGTAAAATTCTATTGAAATTAGCTGTGGCTTCAATTTATTCAATTTTGTTTGGGTTTTTTACAGGCGATTGAGTCTTTATCAGAGTGGTCCTAGTTCGCCCCCAGTCAATCCGGTTGAACAAATTGACCCGCAACCGGGAACTTCTCGTGATTATTCCATGGAAATTGGTGGGTGTTGTAAACGTTATTACCTATAAGAGCTTGAAAATTTAATTCTAATTTCTTGTGTTGTTTCTTTTAAATTTTGTTAAGATTTGGCATTCAATGAAGTGATGCCGAGTTTGGATCGTGGATCGAGTCATTCGGTCGGCTGGAGAAGATCTCGGTTCTCTCGGATGACTCGTCGCAACAACTCACACATCTCGCCTAGGAGCAACTCGCTACTTCACGCCCGCCATTTGGGAATCCAGCGAAGAAAACCTTCACTGCTCAACCGCATTTTCCACGGGCGTACCCTTCAAAACCAAATGAGATCCCTGTCGACTCACCATTCGACATCGGAAGCCAGTGCTCCAGTCAATCTGGAAACTGGACAACGTTCCGGCGATCAGGTAACATTTTCTGATTAATATGAAATTGTCGTGGATTAATTTGTTATTTTGGCCATTTTTTTCAGTCACTTCGTCCTTTGATGGAGCGTCTAGAGTCGCATTTCCGACTTCAGCGTCAGACAATGGGCATATTGGCCCAGCTGAACGAAGCCGCTGTAGCCAACGGCATTGGCACAACTACCGATGGTTCCACGGCCGCTGGAGAAAGTTTGATCGACGGCGGTGGTGCGTCCACGGCCAGTTTTAGTGATAGCAGCGTATCATCCCGTGGTGGGCCGTGGGCCTCTAATGTCCTGCACAGCATCCGCCATTGGCGAGCCAGAAGAGATGCCTTTGAAAGAGCTCGTTCTTTCGAGTCCAGGTAAATTTGGTTGCTTAGTATGACTTCCTGACAAGTTAAATATTTTCACTTTTATTCGAAACAGATTATCCTCGGGTGGCAGCTTGGATCGTTTCCAACCACCCAGGCGGATGGATAGTAGCCTAAACATTGGATTTCCGCCACGTTATCGCCCATTTCGCCTTGTAGAAGATGAAGACAGTTCCGATACAGACACTGGTAAAATTCGTCCTTTTGCGACGAACATTTCTCATTTTATCATTGATTTGACTGTTAATGTTCATGTTTTTAATTTACTGGCCCACTTTTTCAGATGTGACGGCCGAGTCCGCCGCAACGGCAGCGAATCGTTGGCGACAGTCGAGTCCCATTCGTTCACCCCGGGGTGTAGAGCAGCGAATGAGGTAAACAATGTTAATCGCTTCATTCGGACAGCAGTTTTTAACCTGCCAATTATATATTTGACAGGCTTTTGTGGAGAGAGTATTTGTCTCAGGTAGTTAATGTGCAGCTAAACAATATGGGTGATGGAGGCGGAAGCAGCAACGCTCCCAGCTCTCAACAGCCAGGAGCGCCGGATAGCGGAGGCGATAACAACGACCAAGAACGAACTCGTTATCGTCTTTGGCTTTCGACTATGGTGGAAAGTCTCACCAGTTTCTTTTCCCAACACGGAATCAATTCATCTGATTCGGTCGATGTGACTCCAGCACCTACTCCGCAACCACCAACAGCAACGACGACAACATCGGTAGCCGGAAGCAGTCAGGCCAGACCATTTCCAGGAATTCCACCCAGACCTGGAACTTCAGCTGTTCCCCAGTCATTCCCTTACGTTTCCCGTTTCTCCAACGCGATGAGAGACGAAGGATTCGTGGCTGCGGTAGAGGAAGGCCCCACTTCGCCGACTATTGGCAGACCCCGAAATGTCCCGCCACCTTGGAGAGTTTTCCCGCGTGTCGGACATGTCATGGGAGGAGGCGCTGGAGCTGCCGGAATTGCTTTTGGGGGAGCCGAACAAGGACCAGGCCAACAGCGCTGGACTCTCCGCCGGAATGCGGAATCACAAGTGTCACTCAGCGCCCATCTGACGTACCGCATCCAGGCCTGGAATTTCTGCGCCAAAGACGGATGCATTCCCGACATCCGCGATCCTTACGCCAACATTGTCGTTCCCGAAAGCAAAATCCACAATGACGCCAGTGTCGATGTTTCAGCTGACGGCCGGTTCCTCGTTACGCTCGTCCCTTGCACTTCACTCACTGGAGCTCTCATTAGTACTAACAAAACAGAATTTTAATTTGTTATTATTGAATTGAATTGATTGTGTTTTTTTGTATTTTTTACCAGGTCTGCATAGTTTAGAACCGTCTCGGTTGGGCTTGTGCCTTGCACAAGTCAATGTCGACCAGTTTGTCGTGTCCGTCAGCATTTCACCAACTTGTCGCCATCTTCTGCTGGGCTTGGCGAGTTCCCGCGCCCTGTCTGTGGCCAGTCGTGATCATGCTCTTCCAACACTCTGGGCCCAGGTGTATCAGATTCCTACCAAAGTCTTTCAAGCTCAGAGAAACAATCCGTCAACTACGGCTGCTAATGCTGCAACTGCTGCTGGCCAAAATAGTGTCGGCGACCTTCCGGCTGACCAAATGCATCCGCTGTTAGAAAAGAAGCAGAGCATTCCACCGCCACAAGGCAGTTTGCTCCACGTACGTGATTTAAGTCAAACGACTGACGTTGGATTGACAAGTCTCAATTGCATTCGCTGGATTCCTACTGCTGGGCAGGGATTTGTATTGGGAACCAATAAAGGTCATCTCAAGGTGATTGATTGAGATTCTGTTGGGATTTTTATTCGTTTTTTTTTTTCTTTATTTTTTTTCATGTGTAGAAGCTATGAAAATTGAAAATACATTTCCCAGACGCGTTTCTAAAATGTTTTATTTTTTCCGAAAGTTTGAAAACTGTTTTTAATAACCCGGCAACGTTGATTTATTTTCTCTTCCCTTTCAAATCCCATCTTCATTCTGTTCTTCACACGTTTACGTTGTTATTAATTTATTTCCTAGTCGAAACTTGTTAAGTAAGTTGGCTTACAACAAAACTCGTTTAAGAAAAGTCGATAAACGAAATGAATTCGGTAGAAATCTCTAGTTTTATCCCCAAACTTGGTCTAGTCGTAGTAGGAATTGTGTTGGTTGAATGCACTCGGCGAGGCTTGAATTACCTGCAGCGAAAAAATTCAAAGCCAGTGATTAGACAAGTGATTTTCTTTCCTGATAAACAAATTGCCTGTAAAGACTTTTTCGATTCAGTCGAAGGCTGTTCGAGGATTCGCTGCGATTTCAGCCACACAACAACTGGCTTCAGGTTGGACATATATGAGTTTTTTGTGTGTCGGTCTATGACTGTAGAAGAACCTTTATTTTATCACTTTTTGCAATGCAGGCAACTACTTTCCCACATCAAGTCAGCAAGGAAATCTATCGACATTGCTGTTTACTGCATCTCTTGTTTTGAGATTGCAGATGTTGTGTTGCAACGTCACAAAGTTGGAGTCAGAGTCAGAGTGATTACAGACCAGAGCATGGAGATAGCTTTCGGATCCCAGAATCACCGTTTTATGAAAGATGGTAAAGGACTTTATACAAATTTTAGGAAGCATGCTTATTTTCCACTTATCAAACAGGGATCAGGGTACATACCAACAAACCCCCATTTCTAATGCACCACAAGTTTTTTATTATTGACGATGAGCTGCTTTGCTCTGGGTCCTTCAACTGGACTTCACAAGCTGTCACTGGTAACAACGAATCTGTCATAATCACTAATGATCCCTGGACCGTTGAACCTTTTTGTGCTGAATTTCAAAAATTGTGGCAAGAAACTAAGCCTGGAAATTAACTCTTGTATTTATAGCTAATACAATAGATTTTCTGTTTATTATAATCTTCACCTTTATTAGGGGGACTTCTTCTTTACCTCTTAAAGGGACCTTGAATTTTTGTTTGCCAAAATTTCACTTATAGCACTTGCGATTCCGATACCTGCTCAGAGACAGTAGAACTCCAATAAGTTCTTGAATAAATTCTTTAACTATTTTCATGATCAACAATAGAACTACATTGAATTTTAAATATTTTAAATGTCCAACGATAGAACTCCAACGATTTTAAAACTATTTTCATGTCCGATCGATAGTAGAACTTCATTGAATTTTGAATATCTCAAAGTCCGACAATCCATCCATCCTTGATTCCTTTCCGTACAGTCAAACGTGGAGGAATCTTTTGGCTCCGTCAGTAGGTGGCTAAAATCAAGTTGTCCCCCAGCCGCCAGATGACGTGAGTCTCTGTGAGAGGACGAAATTTTCGCCATTTTGTTCCGAAACGCCAACTGAAAAGGTATTCCAAATTCGTTACGGAATTGCGGTGTCGATCTACATTTTCAGCATTGAAATTTAATGGTAAATTCTAGTTTGGATTTCTCAAGTGTAATTAATCCTAGACGTTGCTGTGTCAATTTACAGGCAATCTGGCATATAATTTCCATTTGGCCAAATAATCGATCACGTGGACTGAAACTGCTTTCCATTTTGCCGAAATGTCGTCCGTTGTTAGCTGTACCATAGACTACGGCTGTACTTGTTCGGATGTAGTCTCATCTCACGCAGAAACACTACAGAGGTAGCAGAGTAATTTTGTTGATAAATATCTCTGCAATTATGCTATAGATTTTAATAGTTGGTGTTCAGGTTGGATATCCTGTTGCAGAACGTGAGAACTCAACAAAGTCTGAGCTCCATGGCTGGCATCATGGCCACAGTGGTTTCGTTGCAGCCAGATGGTGAAAGGTGTGATCTTGTCAAGTTGAGCTGCAGCATCCTGCATGCAGTTTATCGAGCTGGTGCTATCCTGAAGTGTCATTGCAGGAAGACTTTAACACTTAAGAATTAGATTTACAGAATTATCTTTTCATGGCATTTAAAATTCATTTGCCAATGGAATCTTGGAAAAATGTCTGATGTCATTTGTTTTACACGATTTCTTTTGCATTCCTTTTTCCCCATAGGACTTGGTGATACTTAAACTATGCCTGTGTAGTGGTTTTGCAGCCTGTTTCCAGTTGAGAGATGTAATTATGCAGCTGATACAGGAATGAAGAAAAAGAACTGAAGAAGCTGTGCTGGTGTTCTCCTGAAATTGCTGTGCCACAAGAGTTGCAGATAGTGTTTGGTTCCTCATAGAAGTCGATAGAAGTTTATTTAAAGAGTCTGGAGATGATTAGCCACTTCTGCCTTTAACTTATGTAAAACTTCAAAGTTGTAAGAAATATACAAGTCAAGTGTGAAACATGATTTTATTATAAGTTATAAGACACAGCAAACACAAAACTTTAAAAGGAATTGCTTTATTGTCCCACCTCCACCCACAATTCCACCACTTTTTACAATCACATATATACATACATACACTTAAGTTAACCCGTTGGCTGCCACGCCATACAACCCGTAGGTTGTTCTCTACTTTCTACGCGGCCATGTCTGAAGGATCCATGACCAAGGTGGGACTTGCCATTGCTGACAAGTCCGGGCTGACAGGGGAAGATGGAATGCACGCTATTAGGAGGCCTCTAGGAGGCCCGTGCTAAGGAGGTAGGGGGGAACAAAGGCGTGACAGTCAACGGGTTAACTAACACAAACAACAACATATTAACAACAACAAATGATGATCCGCGCTGACATTTTGGTGATACCGGAGATTTTTTAGTGTCCATCTTCTCGACGTCTCCTCTGCATTACCTGAATAAAGACAAAACAGTTGTTATTAAGTGAAATGCCAATAAAAGTTACATAATACAGATAGAAACAATAGTCAGGTTTTTTGGCTCAAAGATTTGAAGATGCAATTTTTAAAATTTAAAATCAAGCTTGCAAAGGTTGAGAACTGTAAACAGAACAAAGCTCACTTGCTAGTTTTTTGAAAATTTTCCGGAAGTATACCGGAAGTAACCACAGCGCCTCAACCATTGAGCTGTCGTCGAATTAAACCACATATTCGTGATCTCCATGAAATTTGGGGTCGATTAGGTGTGATTTAAACGAAATCCAAAATTTGGCCAAAATCGAGAATTTTCCTGAGACATAGAGCTGTATTTCACGACGGCGTGACAAAGACATATCATTATAAAAGAGTGGTAGATGTGCGATGGGGAATTTCAATTGACTAGGCGAAGGTAGACGAGAGATGGAAAAATGGAAATAATATACAGAGCGATGAGAACGAGATATAATACACTACGATGCAACGATACAGAACAAATTCAAGCAATATACATATCCATACATGCCATATAATTACATACAAATCCATTAAGGGGCCGGAGTAAAGGCTTCCTGGTCATCCTCATGTCCGCGGATGTGGCGATGAATAATGGAAACAGATCCCTGGATGGCCATCAGACGGCACTTCCTCCGGAGGCGGCGCCAAGGAGCCGGGGGGATGTTGAGGGCGACGGCCACTGCGTTGTTAGAGGGGAGCCAGGATCCCAAGGCGCCAATAACGAAGGGCAGAGTTAACCCCAGGCAGCTGTATTTCTCAATTTTTCTGGCATGGCCAGCGTTAAGGGACTCGGGAGCGTCGAAGGTGATGGTGAGATCGATTATTGTTGGTGGGTCGGTCGAGGAGATGACTATGTCCGGCCTCAGGGTTGAGCCAGGGAAGACTCTGTTGACAGACGCTGCATGGCCGGCCCTGGTGATGGTTTTCACAATTTCCGCCAGCACGAGGTCGTGTCGGCGGCCAATGGCCGGAAGATTACTGCGGCAGTGGCTGGTTACGTGTGAGGTAGTCTCGGCATCAACCTTGCATCTCCTGCACTTGGTGTTGGGAGCAGAGCAACCAGGATTCCCGAGGAGCGGAAGCAGGCCGAGGCGGCTCTTGTGGATGAGATTCCACTCGTTGAATGAGAGGCAGGTCCGATGAGATGAGAGGCGGGCAATGTCATTAGATGTGTCGAGTAGTAGCCCCCTTGCTACCCTGCCCTGATGCAAGGCATTTGTGAGGGAGATTGTCCAGCGTTTCCGGATGACTGAGCGGAGGCCCCTTACAGCTTTCAGCGAGAGGCAGGAGACGTCGTCGGCGATCACTTTGGTCGATTCATCGCCGGATACATCGATCCTAACTTCAAGTCTTCGTGCTGATTTCCTGGCACGGGACCAGGTATTGGAGCCACACCTGTAGAATCGGGTGTCGTGGAGTCCGCCTTCTACCGAACCAGAGAGGTAGTTAGAAAGGGGCAGCGGATCAGGCGGCTTGCCGTTGAATCCCCTGGAGATGTTTTGGCTGAGCTGGGCTCTGGCAGTGAGGCGGACCACCGGATCGTTGCTATCGAGGAGTTGAGCGGCACGAGCGATGATCCAGATGTCCGAATCTTTAGCCAGTTGAGAGGCACCTAAGCCGCCAGCCCTGCGATCGGAATAGAGGAAGCCGTTATGAGCAGTGTGGGGGACGTTGGAGACAAATCTAAGAAATTCAGAGCAGCGAGTGTCCATCTCGCCCAGGAAGCCGCGAAGGACCCGCCCTGTGGCAAGGTGATGAGAGAGAGACGGAAGTAGGTGGGCTCTGAACACTTCCAATTTTTGCCAGGGCGCCAGATCACAGTCGGCTAGCTTGGTTAGCTTGTCAGGCAGATCGGAGACGGGGCGGAAGGTGAGACGAGTTCCGAGAGGGACCCCAAGATAAATCTCAGTTTCGCCCTCCTCCAGTCCCCGTAGAGACGTGCCGTGTATGGTGAGGTGTGTGGAGTGTGTTGCCTTTCCTTTTGAAATTGCTAGGAAGGAACATTTCCCAACGTTGAACCGGAGTCCAAGTTTGGCCGCCACCACAAGCATAGCGTCGAGAACGGGCTGGAGCTGTTCCGGGGTGGTGCCGATGAGAGAGACGTCGTCTGCGTAGGCTGTGGCTTTCAGCATGGAGCAAAAAAGGGGAAAGCCAGAGTTGGAAGGGGCCTTAGCGCAACGGATGAGTGGTTCAGCTGCCAGGTTGAAGATAATGGAACTGAGGCCATCACCTTGTCGGACACCAGAAGTGGGATGAACGGTGATAAGTTCTCGGCCAACCACAAACTGGAAGATGCTGTCGGTGTAGATGTCGGAGAGGAGGTCTCGCAGCACAGTCGGAATCGGGAGGGACGCGAATAGCTGGTGGAGAAAGTCGTGGGGGAGCGAACCGAAGGCATTGGCAAGATCCAGCCAACAGATGGTGAGGTTGCTCTTCTTCAATTTCGCCTCCTCAATGGCCGACTCCAGAAGCATGGTGTGTTCCTGGATCCCATGGACCCCAGGAAGAAAGCCTTTTTGCTCCGGTGAGAGCCAGTCGCAGTCGGACGCCACTGTGGTAAGGCGAGTGGCGATGGAGCTGGAGAACAGCTTGTAGATGGTGGAGAGGAGCGAGATGGGCCGGAAATTGGCGTAGTCATCCGGAGAGCCTTTCTTGTACACCGGAATGGTGCGGGCGGTTTTCCAGCAAGTCGGGATGCCGTATAACCAAACCGCGGCGTACAGAACCTCCAGCAGCCGTCCAGACGGGTCAAGACGTTGAATATCTTTGTATTCGACTCCATCGGCCCCGGGAGAGGTGTTGGATGCCCTTTTGAGCTTGTAGGCAATTTCCTGTCTCGAAGGTGGTAAGGAGAGCAAGGAAAGATCATCATCCGAAGGAGGTGTCCAAAGGCACTCGTCGTACGCGGCTCTAGCTACCAGGATGTCATCTGGAGGAGGTCGGGGCTGCTCATAGGTGGTCTTGAGGAAGAGAGTTGCAGCTTCAGACGAGCCAGTGTAGCTCTGTGAAGTTTCCCCCAGCACTTTGCGGACAGCTCGCTTGGGATATCTCTTGAAAAGAGCCTGAAGTTTGCTGGCGGCCGCCCATCGCTTGGCATTGTTTTTGCGGCGAACCCGCTGCTGCTGTCTGGACTGCTGCCTGTGTGGAATGGAGCCAGGAGGGGTCGTCTGAGGGATGCGTGGAGGACGGATGGCCTCGCTGCTAGGTGTGTCTTCCTTCAATGTGAGAGCGTGCCAGTTAGTAGCAAGATCAGAGGCAATCGTGTCCAGCTCAGTCCTGGAGGAGCAGTTCAGGATTGTTGGGGCCCAGCGCTCATAAAAGAGGTCGGCGGGAGATAAGGCATCTTCGTCTTCAAGCACCCCGCCGTCCAGGTCGTCGAGTGATGGCTCAAAAGAAGAACTGGATGCGTCGGAGAACGGAGGAGGCGTGGTATCTGACGGAAAGAGTGGAGATGGAAGTGCCAGATGTTGATCGTCTAGGTCTCCATGGGAGACGCGTGTAGGCTGAACGATTGAAGGTGGTCCAGGAGATCGGCTGGTCGGTGTCGAAAAGGGCCGAGCTTGTGGAGGAGAAAGAGCCGGGAGTGAAACGTTGACGCCTGCAATGCATGCTGTTTGAGTGACGGTGGAAGGAGCAGGATCCCGGCGGGGCCTGCCTAAGCGTGCCGTGGGGGGAGAGCAGCCTGAGTGTGGTGATGGGATCCATGAATCGTCCCTTGTCTTGCGAGTAGAAGTGTCGTCAGGCGTCTCGTAGTAGGTTGGCGCAGGAGTGTGAGCAGGTGTAGTCCTAACAGTAACCAAAGGGGCACAGTTAGCCACCCCGGCCAGGGCACCATTCCTGCTGGCCTGTTTAGCAGCCGCACGGGCAATGACAGAAGGGTAGCAGCGGTTGGAGCAAAACTTCTTCTTGTCGTTGTGGCAGATGAAGGTATTTCTGCAGGCACTGTTGCCACAGGCTTTCTCCATGTCGACGGATAGACGGATGGCCAGAGGCTGCCCCGATTCGGTGAAGTAGAGTCGGAGTAGAAGAGTCGGTGTAGTAGAGTCGGTGTAGTAGAGTCGGTGAAGTAGAGTCGGTGTAGTAGAATCGGTGTAGTGGAGTCGGTGTAGTAGAATCGGTGTGGTCGAAGAGAGCTGTAAATGGAGAGGCGGCTGGCGTCCAGATGATCAGTAGATAGTAAAATTCTTAAAATTTAGCTTGCCCGAGGAATAAAATCAAATATGATGATATGATGACGAAGGGAGCATCGAGAGACTCCGTAAGTTAAAGTGGCTTTATTCCTAGATGCCAAGTGTCATTCCTGCATGCCCCGGTGGCAGCTGCCATCTAGTGGCGTTGTTGGAGTGCTGGATGGAGGCCACCTGGTGGAGAAAGTTGAAAACTCGGGCCGTAGCGTGGAGCAGAAATCAGGATTAGCAAATTCGGATGTATGAGAGGATGGCTGGGTCAGCTCCGGCGAGAATCAACAATGGCGTGGTTTGTTCATGCAGAGAAGATGATGAGCAAGCAATGTTTGAAACTTGCCCATGAGTTGAGTCCAGTGGAGCAGTATCAGCCGGGGCAGCAGTGCAGTCGCAGTCGGAGCAGCGGTGAAGTGATAGCCTCGGTGTAGTAATGGGGCGGCCAAGAATAGTCGGAGCACCGTAGATAGATTGCTGGGCAGCGGAGTAGTGTTTTGCACGGCAAACAGGTGTAAGGCGCAAAACAGTAGGAAGGACCTCTAGCGGCAGAAAGTTGGAGCTTGGGCCGGGGCGTCGGACTGTCAGATGGATTGACACAGTAAAATAAAACTTGCCCAAATGCACTAAAATCACGGCCGAAATGTGGGGAACACTTAACTGCACGAGTGGGCGCACTTTGGGGCACGAAAAGTCAGGATTTCTCACAAAAACAAGCAAGATCTTGGGAGCTGTTTTCATACACGACCGAACGCTGCCGTAGCAGACGACAACCCCTCAACCATTGAGCTGTCGTCGAATTAAACCACATATTCGTGATCTCCATGAAATTTGGGGTCGATTAGGTGTGATTTAAACGAAATCCAAAATTTGGCCAAAATCGAGAATTTTCCTGAACTATAGTTCAGGAAAATTTTCAAAACCGGAAGTACGAAAACGTAAAAAAAACAACATGAACTTTACCACAAATTTGACGAGGATCACGAATTTGTGGTTCTTTTGTGCGTAGAATGAATATTTACTGAACTACTGACTGAAATGATAAAACCGGAAGTAGAAAAAAAAACACAATATTTCAAAATCTAACAAGTGAGCTTTGTTGGTGGAATAGTTATCGTCAGTTTTCATTGAAAAATTTCAAAACAACAGCTGCCGATAAATGTTTAAAGAGATTTTAAAGTAACTGAAACTGACTGTTTTGACAGCTGACAATTATCGAAAGCCATCTAGCGTTAGAAAAAGAAACGTCTAAGTAAAACTTTTTTAGCGCGCAAGTAGGGCCTGATTTCGGAATTATTACAGACACAAGTAAGTATACTATTGGAATAGATAATCTACGAAAATAAGTAAATTGTCGGTACCTGGGCATAATCCCGTGGTGAGTGACTGCAGGTGTGTAACAGAGGCACGGAAGCGACGGCTGAAGTGTTCCAACTCGTCAGTGAAGCAAGGCAAGTTGTATTTTTGTGTACGAAGCGATGAAGCAGAAGCTGGATGAGCTTACGTCGGGAAGATAAGGATGGAGCAGAACGTTGGTCATGGACAAACACCAGCGTTGGCTCAAGAATATCCGTGCCAGGACCACACGATTCCACAAAGAAACTGTGTGCTCTGTAAAAAAAAAAAAAATGTTTTACATTAATGAAAATATAAAAATGAATAAAGCATATCAATCTTTACCTTTTCTAAGAAGCACACTGAAAATTTCATGATGACAAAACCGTAAAAATGGAATTCACAGCAACCAACAGCATTACTCAACATGTTGAGACAAATTTCCTGATGCTAAAGAAAGTGTCATGAAGTATTGCAGTACTTAGCGTGGTGATAGGTGGTTCACTTCACACTCTTCATGTCACTGAAACTCTAAGTGGAAATGGGACAAGGAAATCTCTACATTATTTACAAATTTACTCAAATTTACCTATAAGAAATAAAACTCTACCTATTTCTTAGCTGGGTTGCCTTCTAAACCAAAGTAAAAACAGCCATAACAACAAACGTGCTGTTGCAGGGTACACCACCAAAATTGCGAGATTTGGAAAAGATCCTATGGTTCATAAGCAAGAATACCTATGTTATATGAAAATCTGAATTGTAATGGTCTGGTAGCAGTAATGGGGAAATACCTTATCTTGGCACATTTATATTCCACTATATGTGTTCTTCAAACATGAGTTTTAGGCTTTTGACAGCATGAGGATCTAATGGATGGAAATTGACTGATCGCTGAAGTCAACTTGTTGGAATGACTGACAGTATGCATCTAGAATTTGAAGAAATAAGTTAGTACAGTATAAAAATAAGGAAACTAGGTAAAGATAAACCTACATAAGATATGAAGTTCAATTTGGTATTTTAAATCACAGGAATAAGTATAAATTAGAAACAATTTGTATCGCTCATTTCGCCTCGTTTCACCATGTTCCATGAAAGAACAACATCAGCGACACTAGCGACATCTAGTAATGAGTTTTGAATCTTAAGTTGGTTGCAGTCAGTCACAGACAGACGTGATATTACACGTCAAAAAAGTTTAACAACGGAGATCGGATAACAAGTTAACTGTTTTTAAGTAATAGATAAAACAAACTTTAGCAAATGATTCTTACTGCATTCTTGACTATGTTTTCAGATAATTTCAGCTGAAGTTTTCATGTACCTGGCCAACTAGGTGCTCGTGACAATAGAAATGAAATGGTCTAATCCAATAATGCAAGCTCACAAGTCACAACCTATGTCTTCTGAAGAAAAATCATTTCTGTTGCAGGTTAATTATTTTACCAAAAATATTTTGAATTACTGTGTTCTTTAAGACAATAATGTTCACATTCACTTTTCCCTTTCAAGTTGTAAATCTTCAAGATATTGATGCCTTCGCCAGATCCAATTCTTTGTTGCTGATGAGAGAGAGAATTCATCATTTTGTGTGCAACAGTTTTGATTATTTTTATTTCTAATTTAAATTTTGCTTTAGATTTTGCATTTAGACTGAATGATAACCATTTTGTTGCCCATCCAAGGATAAGGAAAAGGCCAACACCACCAACACGCCAACTAGGTTCTTTGTTTGTTAACCCCCTTGGCTGGTGAAAGATTGTTGTGCATCAAGTTAACCTGTGGCTGTTCCTTGTTGCTGGTGTCTTGCTACAGAAGTTACAGGCAGTATTTTGTTCAATTTGCATTATGTCTGTAGATTTACAGCTAGTTTAAGTCTTAGCTTCATCTTCTTCTTCATTCCAGTCTAATTCACACATGTATTTTTTCAGCCAGTGTTGAATTTGACGTGCACAATTTTCTCATTGGTATAAGTATGATTAGGCTTAACTCTTGTAAATAACATTAAGTGACATTTATTTGTCTTTTCATTGACAGCATTTCCATTGGTACTGAAGATCAATTCATTTCATTTTGATTATAGGTTTAGAGTTTAGCCGTTTACGTTCGCGTAGTTGCTGTCCGGTGTGGCACGTTGTTGCAGCCTATGTTGGTGAAAGATCTTTCTGCATCAAGTTCAACTGGTCGTTCCTTGGTGGTGGTGTTTTGTTACTAAAATTGCATCATCAATCATCATATTGTTAAATTTTCATTGCATCTATGCAGTTATCGTTCAAGAGTTAAGAAGCAACAAAAACAATTATGGGATGTTTATGTCAAACAAATAATAAACATGTTTTCGGGATTGGGAAAGGAAAGTGGAGGATGTTGGAGGGAGGGGGAATTCAAGTTTGGATAAACAATCAGTTAATCTTTAACCGTACAAACATATCCAGTCCACACCAATTAATTTCCAAACCCCAAAAACTTATACTTTCCAATTCTTCAAATCCCACTAACATACACCTTTCAATCCTCAAATTTATACCCTAAACCACATAAACCAATGTTAAACCCAAACAATGTAATGTCAATAATGAATACAAAATTTGTATTTTAAACCAGTTATTTTTCTTTTTAATATTTCAATAAACAGAGCGTCCGGTTCAAGACGTTTTGCTACTGTACGAGTTTATTGCAAACCCGCCACCACCGCTGCGGCAATGAGACAAAAAGCGATGGTCTATTTGAGCGGAAATCTGCGTGACTGTCCGCAAAACTAATCCACGGCTTTTTCTTTCATTGGATAGTGGGCTGCTTCTTATAAACTCGCACATGCTGTTATAGGTTTTGTCTACGGCCCCCAGAGATATTTATCTGGACCGAGAAGAAGAGAGAAGTACGAGGCAAGTTTTTCCGGGGAGATGTAGTCATACTAGGCTTCCGGGTAAGACTCATGACCCTCCAAAAGTTTTCATCGGATCATGCGCCTTCCAAGTCCCCGTTCGACCAGAGCCCTCCCCTCCTCCTGGTTTCACAGCGGGTGAGTGACCACCGGCGGGCGTTGGTTAGTGGTTAGTAAGGGAAACGGGGCCACAGAAGAGAAGGGAGCCCAGATATGCACTTTTAATTTAATCTAACGACTAAACAATTTATCAGTCTTGGATTACAGCATTCTCTCGTCGGTTTTCACCAGTGGATGAAGTCCATGACAAGTAGCGAAGGATTACCCTGTAAGCAGAATGAACATTTATTGGGATATCAATAATATTCAAACAAGATTGTAACGACAGAATAAGCAATACCTCAAATTAAGATGGCCCGTCTTTAGAGAGTAAAAAGGGAGATTCAAGGGTAGCAGCCAAAAGGTTAGTAAACAAGTGACCTTGTTGACTTACTTGAAAGGACATGAATTCTCATAAAGGCTGCCGTGCAAATTTAGAAACCTGGAGTTTAGATCCTGTAAATAAAAAAAGAAAAATAAGTCACCTTGTTTATAATTTGTGTCATCAATGTGCGTCTATGATCTAATTAAACAGTTATCATTACACACTCAAATTGTCTCTTAAACATTAGATAGATGTAAGTGTAGATCAATACTTTTGAAACATATACGACTGACATGACAAGTGAACTTACACATGAAACCGCCAATCAGTTATCCAAGATTCTCTAGAAGCTGGAATGAGAGATTGGTCCATGCTGGGGTTGATGATCTAGCAAGTCCACTAGAAACAGCCGATAATTATGATGAATCCTAATAAAACATGAGAAGAATTAAGGTTTCAGCATGTTATAAAGCTAGTGTTGGTTGTCACCTGTATCATTTCGATGGCACATTCAGTAGAATACAATGAGTTTGAACAAAATAGTTGACGGCCGGCTGCACGACATTCAGACTGTAAGTTTTCAGTTATAAGACTGTAAGTTGATGAAAGACATTAAGGTTATCCAACATATACACGGAATAGAACACATCACCGACAAGTTACAGACGAAATCACTCGTATTTACCTATGAATTCATTGGTAATTTTCGAAGAAAAGATAACTAAACTTCTGACAGCAAAACGCAATAAGCCCATAACTGACACAATAATCGACACGCCATCTATTAGACACGTCTAAAAACTCAGTATTTGAAGGGCTGGTCTTAACATAATCACATAACTTGAAAAGCGCATTTTTGTTCGCCAAAACCTAGCAATCAATCTTGAGAGCAGTATTGAGAACAAAGCTCACTTGCTAGTTTTATGCAAATTTTCCGGAAGTAGACCGGAAGTAAGCGATAGCACCTTAGCCGTTGAGCTGCTGACAAAATAAACCAAATATTCGTGATCTCCATGAAATTTGGGGTCGATTAGGTGTAATTTGAACGAAATCCAAAATTTTGTCAAAATCGAGAATTTTCCTGAACTATAGTTCAGGAAAGGTCCAACACGAATAGGCATCAGTCCAGGCAACAACAGCGAATCCGTCAGAAGAACAATGCCAAGCGATGGGAGGCGGCCAGCAAACTCCAAGCTCTCTTCAAAAGATACCCGAAGAGGGCCGTACGCAAGGTTCTGGGCGAGACATCGCAGTGCTACACCGGCTCCATTGACTCCGCCACACTCTTCCTCAAGGCCACCTATGAGCAGCCTCGCCCTCCGGAAGCGGACGTCATGGAAGCGAAAGCCGCGTACGACGCATGCTCCTGGGCCCCTCTGTCCGATGACGACCTCTCCTTGCTCTCTCTTCCACCATCGAGCCAGGAGGTCGCATACAAGCTCAAACGGGCCTCCAATACTTCTCCTGGAGCTGACGGCGTTGAATACAAAGACATTCTTCGTCTGGACCCATTCGGGCGGCTGCTCGAGCTCCTCTACGCTGCGGTCTGGCTCTACGGTATTCCTGCCTGTTGGAAATCGGCTCGCACCATCCCGGTATACAAGAAAGGCCCTACTGACGACTACGGCAATTTCAGGCCCATTTCTCTGCTTTCCACCATATACAAGCTCTTCTCGAGCTCCATTGCATCCCGCCTTACCGCAGTCGCGTCCGACAATGACTGGTTGTCACTGGAGCAGAAGGGCTTCCTTCCTGGGGTCCATGGAATACAAGAACACACCATGCTGCTGGAATCGGCCATCGAACAGGCCAAGCTCAAGAAAAGCCGACTTACCATCTGCTGGCTTGACCTTGCCAACGCTTTTGGCTCGCTCCCCCACGATTTCCTCCATCAACTCTTTCAGAGTCTTCCGATCCCGACAGAGCTCCGTGACATCCTCACTGACATCTACACCAACAACATCTTCCAGTTTGTTGTCAACAAGGAACTGGTCACCATTCAACCCACGTCCGGTGTCCGTCAGGGAGATGGGCTAAGCTCCATCATATTCAACCTTGCCGCTGAGCCCCTCATCCGCTGTGCCAAGGCTCCTACCAACCATGGCTTTACTCTCTTCGGCTCCCTGCTGAAGGCCACTGCTTACGCGGATGACGTCGCCCTCATCGGATCCTCTCCTGATCAGCTTCAGCCTACTCTTGACGCCATGCTTGCTGTGGCAGCGAAACTTGGGCTCAGGTTCAACGTCGCAAAATGCTCTTTCCTCTCCCTGTCCAAGGGTAAGGCCACCAACTCATCTCTCCTGCACATTCATGGCACCTCTCTTCGCTGCTTGGAGGAAGGTGAGAGCGAGTGCTACTTAGGAGTCCCCATGGGCACTCGCCTAACATTTCGACCCGTCTGTGATCTGCCCGACAAGCTGACTAAGGTCGCCGATTCAGACTTGGCGCCTTGGCAAAAACTGGAGGTTTACAGAGCCCACCTACTGCCGTCTCTCTCTCACCATCTCGCCACAGGGAGGGTCCTTCGCGGTTTTCTCGACGAGATGGATGCTCGCTGTGCCGAATTCCTCCGTTTCGTGGCCAACGTCCCCCACACTGCACATAATGGCTTCCTCTATTCCGATCGCAGGGCTGGCGGCTTAGGTGCCTCTCAACTGGCTAAAGATTCGGACATCTGGATCATCGCTCGTGCCGCTCAACTCCTCGATAGCAACGATCCGGTGGTCCGCCTCACTGCCAGAGCCCAGCTCAGCCAAAACATCTCCAGGGGATTCAACGGCAAGCCGCCTGATCCGCTGCCCCTCTCTAACTACCTCTCTGGTTCGGTAGAAGGCGGACTCCACGACACCCGTTTCTACAGGTGTGGTTCCAATACCTGGTCCCGTGCCAGGAAATCAGCACGAAGACTTGAAGTTAGGATCGATGTATCCGGCGATGAATCGACCAAAGTGATCGCCGACGACGTCTCCTGCCTCTCGCTGAAAGCTGTAAGGGGCCTCCGCTCTGTCATCCGGAAACGCTGGACAATCTCCCTCACAAATGCCTTGCATCAGGGCAGGGTAGCAAGGGGGCTACTACTCGACCCATCTAACGACATTGCCCGCCTCTCATCTCATCGGACCTGCCTCTCATTCAACGAGTGGAATCTCATCCACAAGAGCCGCCTCGGCCTGCTTCCGCTCCTCGGGAATCCTGGTTGCTCTGCTCCCAACACCAAGTGCAGGAGATGCAAGGTTGATGCCGAAACTACCTCTCACGTAACCAGCCACTGCCGCAGTAATCTTCCGGCCATTGGCCGCCGACACGACCTCGTGCTGGCGGAAATTGTGAAAACCATCACCAGGGCCGGCCATGCAGCGTCTGTCAACAGAGTCTTCCCTGGCTCAACCCTGAGGCCGGACATAGTCATCTCCTCGACCGACCCACCAA
Organism: Daphnia pulicaria; assembly: GCF_021234035.1. Taxonomy (NCBI): domain Eukaryota; kingdom Metazoa; phylum Arthropoda; class Branchiopoda; order Diplostraca; family Daphniidae; genus Daphnia; species Daphnia pulicaria. Next base: position 1,835,442 of record NC_060919.1, on the reverse strand, counting down.
CAATAATTGATCTCACCATCACCTTCGACGCTCCCGAGTCCCTCGACGCTGGCCATGCCAGAAAAATAGAGAAATACAGCTGCCTGGGGTTAACTCTGCCCTTCGTTATTGGCGCCTTGGGATCCTGGCTCCCCTCAAACAACGCAGTGGCCGTCGCCCTCAACATCCCCCCGGCTCCTTGGCGCCGCCTCCGGAGGAAGTGCCGTCTGATGGCCATCCAGGGATCTGTCTCCATCATTCATCGCCACATCCGCGGACATGGGGACGACCAGGAAGCCAATATTCCGGCTCCTTAATGGATTTGCATGTAATTATATGGCATGTATTGTATTACATGAACCTGTTCTGTATCGTTGCATCGTAGTGTTTTATATCTCGTTTTTCATCGCTCTGCATATTATTTCCATTGTTCATTCTCTCGTCTACCTTCACCTAGTCAATTGAAATTCCCCATCGTTCATCTACTACTCTCTTATAATGATATGTCTTTGTCACGCCGTCGTGAAATACAGCTCTATGTCTCAGGAAAATTTTCGAAACCGGAAGTACGAAAACGTACAAAAAAAAACATGAACTTTACCACAAATTTGACGAGGATCACGAAAATGTGGTTCTTTTTTTCGTGGAATGAATATTTACTGAACTACTGACTGAAATCAGAAAACCGGAAGTAGGAAAAAAAATCAATTTTTCAAAAATCGAACAAGTGAGCTTTGTTGCTGATTCAACAAATGTTAGTCATCACTAAAAATCGCATCTCAGCAACTGCCGATAAATGTTTCAGAGACGTGTAAAGTAAATCAAAATAACTGCAGAAAATAAGGCAAAGGCAAGGTTTAAAATAATTGGAAATAATTCCCGCTTTAAGTAATCGACACTCATTGAAATAACAAAGAAATACGAGAAATCGATACTACCATAATATGGTCTTCACTAAATAATCATCTTCTCACCATAAAAAAACCGCCAACACATCACCAACTGCCAAATAAGTAACTCCAAACGGTAATCAATCCACAATTTTTGCATCCTGCAACACCCGAAAACAAAGCACAAACTAGGCACAAGTTATTTTCAATTACACATTTATTGGTTTAGTTTTATACGGCCGTATAAAACTAAGAGTTAAAATAACCTTGACAAGCTAACACTCAGTCAAACCGATTGTCCACACGGATGACCAGAACACAAATTCGACAACCCTACTCCTCCATTGCTAACACAACACTGCAGAATGAAGACTGAAAGATTCGCGTGTACCATTTAAAACTACCAACACTACGGTGGATCAATCCTTAAACACTATGTAACGTCTCTATAATACGCAATTATAGTTACATTACTAACCAAACATTTCAACTATGAATGGAATCATCCTGACGGATGTAAATATCCCGTTGAAAAATAAAATTGCAACTTACCACGTTTCTTTTCTTATACATTCGCATTTTACTGGACTATTCCACAGATTTCTCTGCACTTCTACTTCCTACCCTCTTAGTCCTCCATTGTCCTACGAGAGTCAAACACGTAACTCGTGACAATAACCAATAGCTACCTACTGTGTTGCCTAAATTGAAAAATTCCACAGCATTCTTAGCCAGCCCTTTAAAGGATCTGATAAATTCCCGAGATTTATCAAATTGGAAGTTGGACCGTTGTGTCATGATTGCGGCCCCTAGTGATGATAAGAAAGGCCCCAGGTTCATTTCCTACTCCTTCCACATGTCCCCCCCCCTTCTATTACCTCCCAATGTTTCCCATGTCTGTTCTTGTATTCTTATGATAAATAACACCATGCATGTACTAACCCAATACTTCCCCAGTCAACTCTTACAAAAACAAATACTAACATTAATGCACTGCAGCATTTAAATGAGAAAAAAAAACCTTGAATTAAAAAATTCGTTGTACGCCGTTGACTACTGCTGTAACAGACCGGTATGAGAGATGGGGAACCCTGAATGGAAAACCTTTTTGTTTCTGACACGAAATATAACTAAAAGAGCCGGAGACATAAATCACTCCTTCTGTGACAACAATTACGGCAGCGTTCTCTAACTAACCATCACTAAAACGGGCACACGATCGCCACCAATCAGACTTCCTCCAGTACCTTCGACTGGGCCAATACGCAAACTGTTAGACCCTTAATCAGATATGCTAGTCTAGACGCTCCACAACAAGACGAATTGCAGAAAACAAACAAAAAAACAAACAAGTTCGTGGCAATTTCAAACAATCAAACAATCTAAAATGAATCTTTTATGCCGGAACACGGTCCAGCAGATTGACTAGAAGCAGTGGCATCCGTTGTTGAATGGTGGACAAAATTCAGCTGAGGAGTAAAAGTTTTCTTTGCTGGATCCCAATATGGCGTGATTGAATAAGCGAGTTGATCCCGGACGAGATCTGTGAATTGTTGGGCCAGGTCATTCGAAAGAGTCGAGATATTCTTCAGCCGAACGAATGATTCTATCCACGATCCAGCACTGGGCAGCAATAAAATTAAATGAGAATTCAAATTTTAGAGTTTCAAGAAATAGTTCTAATGGAAATTTACCCGATAGGATATCTTTGATTACTTCCGGCAACAAAATAGCATCTCATAGTTTCGGTTCATTACGGTGATGTTGCAGTCGGTTGCGATGCAAACGACCAAACAAATAATTGGCGAATCGGCGCACCAAACGGAAGAGTAAGTTCGTGGTTCCAGATTCATCCGGCAGCTGCTCCCAGTTATCGCTCCTGCTTCACTATTATAGGCAAATGCATCATAATAACGACGACTCAAAATGTGTGGTCCACCGACGGAACACCATAAACTTTGGAACCGGAAAAAATTCTTTGTTGTCGTCGAAGCGAGTGAAGAGTCGGGAATTGTCCAGGTAGCGTGATGTAACTCAGTCAAGACGGCCGACGTCGGCAACGAAGAACCGACAAACGTTTCCGAGTCTCAATGTGGCTGCTGGACGTGTTGCGGGCCCATCAGACAGCCCATGACTTCCGAATATGCATCCTGTTCTATTGTCATCGCCAGAAATCTCATCCGATTCTGGAATTTCCGGTCCACCACCAACATATGTTCACAAAAGAAAAACCAATTAGCCATTTTCTAAAAAAAATTCGAAAACATGATTGATAATGAAACTAATCTGGGTTTATCGGAAAAGGGCCCACTGATGCACCGGACTAGTCGGAATCAAAACCATCTGAAACGTAATACACACAAATTGCCTATTTTGGATAACTTCTGTCAGATGCTTTAGCCTATAAGAAAAAGTGGATCCCTGTATCAAATATGCTGCCACCATCCACCTGTCAGTTCGTCACTATTTAAACCCTTAGAATAATCAATAACTCTAGTGAGATGTGAAAGATATGACTATTTGAATCAGGGGTAACCTTACCAAATGATAGGAGTAAAAAGGAAGATATAAAAAGGTCATCTAGTAATTGATTTGATAATAGTTTTCTGCATTCTTGTGGAAAAATTTTGTAACATGTCCACCACCCTATTTATATGACGATAAAATTAGCCATGTACATCCAATTGCTTTCAGCCACTGCAGTGTGAAAAAAGCAATTTAGTTTCAAGCTAATTGGTGTGACTCAACTTCAGACTTAACACTATCGTTTTGTCTCTGCATAGAGAACTAAATCTTCAATGGTCATATTCTTTGGGATCACCATTACTGTGAAATGAGAAACATTTTCGTTTGTAAGTCCTTAGAAGCTTGGCATCATTGATTAACTTCTTATGCTGTTAAACACATTGGTAGAGCTGTCAAGTAGAAATGTGGGCTATTAAGAAAGATGGACACCTACAAAGAAAAAGAACTTTAATAAACATTTTGAAATGTGAAAAAAGATACCAATAATGATCTACTTTAAATATACACTAAACAAGAAAAAGAAATGATCAAAGATCAACACATCGCAAAGATTTCATTTCAGGTTTTAAGAATATGCAATCTGCTCTGTCTGATCAAACAAAATTTACAACTCTTTCCAAGTACGAAGAACCTTCCACAAAAGCTCTAATTTGAAGCATGAAATAAGATGTCAGTTATCTTCAACCAAGAACAAAATGCTAACCTACTTGATTTATCATACCAGTACATTATTACCATTTCAGATTTCCTGTTTTCATCACACTTTTGTCTTGCAATATAGTAGAGACCCTCCCAAAAACACATCTTCATGACACGTCAGCAACCACGTGGAGAAAGGAAAGATCTTCGACATCCTTTTACAAGATGAATTAGAGTAGATTAGAAAACAGACTTGGAAAGTGGCAACTCTCATGATTCACTTACCTGCTTAAGAATTGTTTCTGTACATGACGAAAATTACAACCAGTACCAGTAGCACACCTGCAAAAGGAACACCTATCCCCAGCTGTCTGCAACAAAGTAACCAGCAGCGGACCTATTTAAGAAAATATTAAGATTACCATCAGGAAACACAGTGTGTATACTATTACATGCAGGACTCATTATGACCATAGAATACCAGGAGTAAGACAACACTATGCAGTCCAAAAGAATGACATCTGAAATTTTACAAAGGAAGTTATGATTGGCAAGGTATTCAAATAGCAAATTGATCTCTAGTCATATTGATTAAGTACTTTAGTAAGAAATTGGATAAAAAATAATTACTTTTACTGTTGCATTGGACCTTTTCATTTTCATCATGAGAAACGTCACGACCATAACACATTTATCCCTGAAGAGTGAAGACACTCGCGCAACCTAGTGGAAATCATTTTAAGCCACCTAGCGACAGCTAATTTGATGCGTTCTTGCAGACGCAGCGGCAGCAGCTCAACTCGAATCGTTACGCCTTTCACTGGCTGCTAGCTGACACGAAATGAATCAAGAGGATGAACACTAGATTACTCCAGCAGCTTTCCCTATGACACATCATACAAATGATTTAGTTAGCAATTTCAAACTTTCGTTAACTTATTCAACATAAAAATCTCTAATATTAAAAGAAAGTATAGGGGATTCAGGACAAAAAATAAAACAACTTTCTGAAGAAAAGAATAATTTTCCTGCTTGTGGCTGTAAGGCAGCTGCAGCAAAGGTTATCGGTATTTGAGTTAGGTTTCCAACTAACTTTGTCATCGAACAGTCATGTTGAATCTAAAGGAAATATTTCAATAAACCTTCCAAGATTAATGCAATAAACTAAAGTTAATTGCTACCTACTGCTCAATCAAAACATAATTCAGAAAAATACAACACATGTTAGTATGTGCCCTGCATCTTTTCAAGTGAATTCTCTCAAGTTGCTGCAATAAACCTGATGAAGATGAGTCAATTTCTTGCCTTGGCGGAAGAAGCCCTTCGGCAAACGACCATTGCTCGTCGTTTACTCGAGTCCATCGCTGATGAACCGACAGCTTGTAGTTGCTCCACGGCTTGTAGTTGTTGGTATATACTGTACGTAATTCGTTGAACCATCGCTGTAGGTTACAGGTTCTCAATCCAACACTGCAAAATAAGTTCTTCAATACTAAAACCAAAAAGATAAGTTTGAGAACTTAAAACAAAACATAATATAAAAGAAATACCATTTTGAAATTAAGTTCACTCCATTCCTCTACTGTAAAACTTTCAATTATACGTGATATAATGTCTCTGATTTTGAGAGTTAGAAAAGTGTCTCCAGCTATAAAATTTGCCATGTAAAGGTTTAGCAAGAGGTTGCACATTCCAATTTTCTCGTTCTCGGAAAAATAGGGATATGTTTTCACATTGAAACTCAAGAGAGACAATATTTTCTCCAAATAGAAAGCGAGGGAAAGGGACATGATGTTTTTCCGAATCGAAACTGTTGGATGGAAAATTTCCGGAATGGGCGAGGAAAAGAAATGTCCAAAGCCACAGGCCAAAAGTTGCTTTGAACAGTACCAAAATTCATCAGGACTAGAAGTAAGTCAGGCACTTCAATACAGAATTGTTGAGTTTTATCAGATATTTTTTCTGAAAGAATCTTGAGACACACTTCTGAGTTCTGCCACATCTTTGCTTGTTGTCACTGACATTAGAAAGAACAAATATCTCCTACATGATAATTTGCAGGTTAACAATGATCGTTGTAATTTATTGCCCTAAAACAAAATGAGAAACAATCAGTTAGAGCCACAACATTCAATTTTGTAAATTATACCTTTATTTCTTACCGCAAATAGTTCACCAAATCTGAAGAAGACATCTTTGGAACATCTTTAATACCTAGATCTTTATCAAGCCAAGAATAGTTTACTTCACCTAAGGGAATGAATGAAGATGATAATAAGATAAAACAATCAATCAATTGAGAATTTACCTTTTGAATAAAAAAGATAAACTTGTGTATCATCAAAAATATCCAGAACTGTAGCACGATTTAATTCTTCCTGTCTACTACTTTTTGACGAAGCACTCTGGGATGATGATTCAACGAGGATGGATGGAGTCTTTGAGTGAAAATGTGTGTAAGTTTTGTTTTGGGCCCAAACAGAAAATTATCCATTATATGTTACCTGCCTTGAAAAATTTGGGGTTATGGGCAAAGAATTATTTGCTTTCTGACGGTAAACCATTGAGCTCCAGTTCGCGTTTTCTTCTTTCATTCCTTTCTGCCAAGATTTGAAGAACATCTAGTCTCTGATTGATAAATTAACATTTTAAAGCTATGAAATTGTGATTCATTCGACAAAGAGTACGTTACCTTCATTCTATTTTCCTCGATTAAATCAGATTAAAACTGTTCAAGACTTCAAGACTTCAAGATTCCAATCTAAACTGACTAGACTGTAGACTGCTAATAAACACATGTTCAAAAATGTGTTTCTTTTTATTAAATCGTCTGACTAATGCAGCACAGTTGCCAGTTTAACAATTTAAAACATTTATTTTTCACTTGTTTTTTTTCAGACTTCGTTAATATTTCTTATTCATTACGTTTTATTCTAATTATTTTACATGATATCATTGTGTTTATTTACTGTTAATATTTTTCCTTTTCTTTGTTATTGCTTATTGTTAATAAAATGTTTCGTCGTCAACGCGTCACCCCATACAAACGGATAAAATTTTCGTGCTCGTCAAGCTCAGCAAGAAAAGCTTTCCTTCTCTTCGATTTTAAAAAAATTAAAGAAGGAGGCGATAAAGTTCTTTAAATTGTTCAAATAAATTATTAGCAAATCGGACCATGTAAATTCACAGGACAAAGGAGATCCACCATTTAACTGGGCATTAGTAAACACATCGACTAGTGCAGCCCTTCCAGTAGAAATGCTTCAAAAAGCAGTTTAAAAATTTTCGATTGCAGCGCCATCTACTCAACAGTAAAAAAAGCTCATTTTCAAAAGTGGCGCCACCTATTTGAAAATTAAAATAGCTCAGAATTTGACCAAACTAAACTTAAAAGATGCGTCTTGACACGAGGAACAAGAATATCGGGTTTAAAAAATTATCCGACCAGTAGAACTGCTTTAAAACTCAATTCAAAAATTCGACGTCAGCGCCATCTATTGTCAAAATAAAAGTAGCTCAGAATTTATCCAAACTAAACTTAAAAGACATAAATTGACCAAAAGACTTTGAACTAAACCCGATTTTGATCTCATAGTGCTCAGCGTGAAACGCTGATCAAGAATATATCCTAGATTGCCTGTTTCTGAGCATTTTTAGTAAGTCTGGAAAGCAGCGCCACCAAGTGGCAAGTGTTGGAACTAAACCCGATTTTGATCTCATCGTGCTCAGCGTGAAACGCTGATCAAGAATATATCCTAGATTGCCTGTTTCTGAGCATTTTTAGTAAGTCT